>NC_089754.1:19340302-19385302 GCF_040412425.1 Macrobrachium rosenbergii
ACGAGTAACGGTTAGTTTTCTTTCTATCGTTGAGTGTTCCGACTCTTTTACATTTAGGAATTTTGAACTTCAAGTAATTTTTTTTTTTTTTGCATATTTGTCTCGAAAACTTTAGGTACTACTGTATCAGCTTGTTTAATTTTTTTATTCACTTTTCATCTAGCTACAAAAAAAGACTCCTTTACAGTTAGGAATTTTGAGCTGATAATTAATTTTTCTTCAGTATAGAGAACTTGAGGTTCTATGAGTTTGCTGTTCATGTCTTTTTATTCCTTTTTCGCTAACCTGTAATTGATAGCAAACATTGTCAACAGACATTGTTAGCGTTGTGTCACAAAATAACTTAGTTGTATGTCAGTTACACTTCTTTCTAGCTGCTCTCTCATTACTACGGGTAAGTCACCTTGCCTGAATAAAAACAAATCCTCCGTGACTTGAAAACTGCCGTAAAGAAGGAGAACTCACGAGCTGAGGTTTGGAAGTTTTGCTATCTTGAGGCTTAGTGCTTGATATTATCTCGAAGCATTTCCATAATCAGCGCTTGAGCGCAATTTACTCCTTATATATTGTTATTCTTAACCGAGATTTAGAGCAGCAACGATTTATTCATGTTGGAATTTAGGCTCAACTTCGGTCCATTGGCTTGAAACGAATAATGTCCATTTTGCTACGTATGGTCTTACTATGGCCTGTTGATAAATGTTCTTAATGATTCATGCCCAAAGTTCTTGTAAACACTGTTTTGATTCAGATGGTGGATTTGGGAAATGCGATTTGAAATTTGTGTACTCAGGGCATAATGAATGCCTTCCTCAAAGGTGAGCTTTGCTAGTGTGAATAAGTCATCCTTAAATCATTCATAACTCAAAACATACGTGATAACCCATAACATATGTGCGCTGGAGTGTGGGCCAAAGGATATGAATAATCCTTTGCAGTCAAATTAGTTCGACATACAGTATATACCTTCATACGAATGTCTAGGAGCAGATTCTCATATCGTTCTAATATTACGCACTGGCACATAAGTCTTCTGGTGTCGCATACTTTCCTGTGTACACAGGCACTCAAAGATTTATTCAGATTAATAAATTCGTTTTATGGCGTTATTATAGGCCTCCGGATACTTACGATACTTATACGCTCATGTAACTATCCTTATGGCGCACTTGGGTCATACTTTCCTTTGCGCCTTTCCTCGGACGTCATGAAATAACATACTCGGGATAGACAAATCCTTGCAGAGGGAGCTCAGATCTTAAAGCATATGACTTAGTTTCGTCTCCTCTACCTCAGCCTAGACCTGTGGTATCTATTTTTCACAGAAATGCCATTATCATTTTTGCTCTACCATAATCTTATGAATCTAAAATGTGTGACTCTGACATGTAGCTTTTTGCATTGCACATTGTAAACTCTTCAACATAAAAAGGAAACGTCATCACATATCTGACAGAAATATAAAGATGACTTGTCGTTAAGTGAAAAATACTGACAAAATATCTGCTTACGACACGAACCCTTGTAATATGTGCTGCTGTGACATGGAACTGTGTTGGCAGTATACATGCCTAGTATTTAATGCGTCATAAAATCCTGTTGAAAACTGAATTTCATGAGTGGCACATCTAAATGCTATAGCTTCCTATGTCACTAAAATTCCTGAATGTTGTACCCAAGACATAAGCAAGTGAATACAAAAGGCTGTATGAAATCACAAAAAAAAAACAGTTTTTTCTCTTCCCCTGTAAATACATCTGCGGTTTTGTCTCGTATATGAATATCTAAATTCAAATAAAAAAGATAAAGCACGAAATTATGTTGTTTTGTTCAAATTGTGTTATTACAATGTTCAAGAGAAGTTCGTAATATCCGTAACCATTTCCCAGTTACCTTATGCATTTGTTGCCAACGCCTTTTTCTTACATATCTACCATGCATTATTCAGAATCGGTTCAGTTTTAAAGGTAAAACTTGAAACGGATATCAAATCGCTCTCTCTCTCTCTCTCTCTCTCTCTCTCTCTCTCTCTCTCTCTCTCTCTCTCTCTCTCTTCTGTTCTATCCTATTCTATTCTGTTCCATAGATGATGTCAAAAGGTACCTACGTTTTCCCCGTTGCCGCAGTGACGATGGTCGTAAATATAAAGAATATGATGATAATGATGATAATATCCGTCATCCCGAGGAATAAAGTTACCCTTTATTTTTCCTGGCCCTAGATCTGCGCGTGAATTGTTGGAGCCATTCAGCCGTCGTGCGATATTACATAAATTAGGCAGGGGAATGAGATCTCTATCCTTGTCTACACTCCTTATGTCCTCCTTCTATATCAAGAGCACAATTTCCTATGACTTGACATTTTCACTCAAGAAAGGAAGCGCTAACTTCTCGACGCTCCCTAATCACCCCGTAAAGTTCTCCAAATCCGGAATTTACTATGTGGCGTTCGTCACTTCTCTGCGTGTGATCATTCGATGGCCATCGTAATTTTGTAAGTCCAAGAGTCGAATCGCTGGATGCGAGATGGCTGCACTTTAAGGTATGATGCACATGCTTTTGGAATTGAGGCCGGGGGGTGGGGGACTACTAGAGATGGAATACTTGGGGTTAAATCGATTCATTCTCTTTCAGATTCCCTACAGGGAACTAAAGATTCGTTATGTAAATAATACCTCCCTATGTCTTAGGCAAAATGTATTACGAAGGTGTTTGTTTGCCCACGTACACCAACACAGCTCGGCGTCATAAAAACAAATGAAGAATAAAAATATAGAGAGAGAGAACAAGAAAGATGTCGGCGTCAGTCAAAGCATTCTCATTAGGCCTCATTTACTTTAATGTTCCTATTTTGAAAGGATTTCTGGTCGGCTTACTTTAGGTTATAGTTACGATCCTATTAAGAGTGGTAATGGCAGCAATAAATAAAGTGTGTATTGATCGAGACGCGATGGTAATTGTCGCATTAAAAGTCACCGAAAAGATCTTACTTAGCCATTCCTTCTGAAAAGGAGGCTTTTCGAAAATATTGGAAACGCTGTACAAATATTAATTTGAATATAGTTAAACAATAACGCATGCTTACACGCATGCACACGTGCGCACACACACACACACACACACACATATATATATATATATATATATATATATATATATATGTGTGTGTATGTATACATATATATATATATATATATATATATATATATATATATATATATATATATATATATATATATATATATATATATATTTGTGTGTGTGTGTGTGTGTGTGTGTGCATAAAGGTAAAGACTTGAAGTAAATGGTTTACAAATATAAATAACATACAGGTGAAATGATGATCAGAAAGTTAATACAAACCAGTGGAAAGCCAATTACCCGGAAAGGGCAATTACAAGGTCTGATGATTGCTTCTGCGTTCAGTGCCAAGTTAAGAAAACTTTTCTTGTACCATATGATAACTTCTTCAAGACTGACACGAATTGACGACTGTCAGAGATCGGAGGTGCATAAGAAAGCTGCGCAATACGATCGCCTTCGGTGACTGATACAGATCTTCAACGACTTTGGGGTTAGCGCCATCAGTGCACCTCATGAGTTGAACCGTAGGCATTACTTAAGGTTCTTTGCAGCGTCTCTTCGGCCCCTAGCTGCAACACCTTTCATCCCTTTTCCTGTACCTCCGTTTATATTCTCTTTCTTCCATCTTACTTTCCACACTCTAATAACAATTGTTTCCTAGTGCAACTGCGAGGTTTTCCTCCTATCACACCTTTCAAACCTCCTTTACTCTCATTTTCCTTTCAGCGCTGAATGACCTCATAGGCCCAGGCTTGGCCTTTGGCCTAGATCTTACATTCCTTCCTTCCGTTTCAAAAGGAAGTTTAAGGTTGATGAATGTTTATTAGCCTTACCTAAAATTATGAAAACTGATTCCACGAGCAACAATATAAGGGATTTGCACTGACCAGTTTTAATGATGAAGTAATTTTATATTTTATTAGGGAAATAGAAAAGAAAAAAGGTAATTTCTTGACCAATACGAAGAGTTCCAGCATCGTAATTTGTTAATTATCGTAAATAATAATGAAATACTATGAAAGAAATATAATATAAGAAAGATACTTCATAAAATATGTAAAATATTAAGGTTTCCTTCCTTGAAAAGAACTTGGTAGCAGGTGTTCTTCGTAGCCGATTGAACCCAGTTTCCCCACGTTATTTTATTTGACATTTATTGATTCTCCATTCCTCGTAACCTGAAGATTTTCCTGTTGAATCGAGTACAACAAATTCTTTTTAAAATTCAAAATCGATAGACATAAAGGGTTTCATTAGATACTGTTTTTGTCACATGATTATTGAGAATTTCGTGCATGCCTTTATAAAAGGAACAAAAATAACTTGTAGAGAACGGGACGAAATTTGACTGTAGGGACCTAGGGTATATATTGAAAGCTCCGAGCCAACTTTTCCAATATCTGGTTTTCCCATTGATGTTTCTGTAGTTTTTTTTAATTAGTTCAAGTAAAAATGCGTTGATTATAGGTTAGAGTACCACTTGTATATTTTTTTTTTGTAGGATGAGTTGGATAACTTCGGAAAATATAAATACTTCTTGCCTATTCTCTTTACAACAACCACATATGTAAATAAACGTCATCTCTCTGTTGTTAAATATTCACTAAGACAGAAAATAGTAGAGATTACTCTTCAATTAAATTCTGTAAATTCACTTGATTTAGAGCATGAGAGAAAGAGAGGATGCAGAAAGTAAACTGACAAATGGTTTTATCGAATTACTGTCATTCGAAACTACCTAACTACAGAAATTACAGAGAACCTCTCTGTAATTATACAATAATTATACAGTTCCAGAGTTCATTTTAAGGGTTGTGCTTAACTCACTGGAGACCGGTACTTTCGTTATCGTTTAATATTCCACAACTATCAACAGGTGGACTTTTCCTTTCAATTAAATATCTTACGTCTTATAGTGTGCCAAAAGGTGGATCATTTCAAACAATGTCTCCATTGCCAGGAGTTACCCTAAAAATGTTATCTAAAGCCCGTGTTAATAAAAGAACCTAGTTAGAAAGGATTTTTCCCAAAAGGTAAATTCTGACATACAGATTAAATTATCATTTAAAAGTACAATGCTTACAGACATGGTTACATTTAATTACTTACATTGTGCTTCATCATACTATTAGTTTAGATGAATATAAATCAGCAGTTGTATATTTGGACAAAATTGTTCAACGTGATTTATTTCATTGAATGAGGCACATTAATATTAGCGTGATAAATATTTATAATAAAATTTATACTATAAATAGACGATCCACGCAAGTTAAAGTGGAATAAACATGCGCAGCAAAACACAAATCTAGAAGACGATACCACCATACATCCATCTCAAAAAGATAAAAGTGGCAAGTGCTTACCATAAAAGCTAAAAGGAACTAAACATTTATCCAGAAAGATAAAAAGTATAAAAATTTTTCTATATTCATAGAAAATTTTCAGACTTTCCTTTTCACTGAGTCAGGGTCCCATGAGCATATACTGACTCAAGCAATTCTTATCCGAGGGACGACGATGATGCTTTTATCTTATAAAATATTACTTTTCACACATGCAAATGATAGTATTCTCGGTCTTATACCTTCCATATATATTCTAGAGATTCTTCAATTTGTATAGGTTCTTCAATTTGTATATAAGGAGAACAAAATATTGATGTGAAAATGAATATACTTTTTAAAACGTTTTATGAAAACCAACTAATTTTTATAGTTGGCTTGGCCGGTGATGAATTGGCTTTAGTTACTTCGCATTAATCGTTGTTCGTGAAGATAATAGTAAACAATATTTTGAGTAGAATCCAGCAGTAGTCTAGTCGGCTGTCAAAGACATTTTTATAACAGGAAATATTAATACGATATGGGAAGCTACCACTAGTTTTCCATTTTTCTGAATATCATGGCCGCGAGTTCAACATCACAGCACTGATGCATCCGTGTATGCATGGATTTTAACTTCGTCAGTTATCATTTCTCTGTCGTTGCCATATAGTTCTGGGTCACTTTTACTTATCAATCTACCGGCAATATCCTGTTTCTGATTCTTAGAGAGAGAGAGAGAGAGAGAGAGAGAGAGAGAGAGAGAGAGAGAGAGAGAGAGAGAGAGAGAATGGTTAAATCATGCGCTACAGATTATCTGCAGTATCGAGAATTCCCAGTAGATGGCGCTTGAGTGTGCTCGACTCCACTTGATTCCATCTTGAATGAAATTGGACATCCTCGAAAAGATTTTTCTTGCTGGTTCTCCTCTTTTGTCTTAAGATCTCATGAACAGACTCCAAGAAGACCAACTGGGTCCATTATTCATCTCTGGTCCCTCGTTGCACGTGATTAGATCCTCGAGAGCATTTTGTAATTGTCTTTTAATCGATAGGTTACGCGTCCATGAATGTTCGAAGATAAAGATGCCAGACTCAAGTATTGATAGATATAAAAACGATTAGGTATAACAATCTGTGGATATGCAATTCATTTTTTGTATATGTATGGTTACATCACGCAGGTTTATATATATATATATATATATATATATATATATATATATATATATATATATATATATATATATATATATATATATATATATATGTATGTGTGTGTGTGTTTGTATATAAATACATATGTATTTAAATGAAAATTTGTATCACTTATACACCTGTGATTTTTTTTATTTTCCCTCTTGGTAACCGAGTGGTCATTCTACTGTTTGCCGTTGTTTCTAAACCAAAGGCTCAGCTTCGATTCCTGGCTGGGGCAGAAGAACTTATCAATTATAACTCCCTTTTGGAGTTAGCTATTCCCGAGGTATAATAAATTCAATGTTAAACGATAATTGTCGCCTCATATTCGTGAATATATATTAGTAGCTTAAGAAATTGATTTTTACCTAAATAAAACTTGAATAAGGCATAAAAACATAGATACAGGAATCAACATAACAAGAATGACCAGCATATCAGCACGTTGACGTATAATCCTCTCCGAATTCCGGGAGTCTGCTTACGATGCGATTTTCACATGTCACAGGGGCCTCGCTGTTTCTCAAAAAAAAAGGGAAAAAAAGAGGAAGCAGAAACTTATCGTAAGGTCAAGGAAAGATGTGAGAGAAATCAGATAAAAAATGAAGACACCAAAACGTCATTTTAGTTGTGTTCTGTTTCTGTTATTAAAAGAGAGAAGGATTGTGAGGTATGCCTTTCTGAAAATACCACGACCATACTAAATATATAAAAAAAAATCAGTACCAAACAACCACTGATGAACCCCTTGTCAGGCATAGCATACTCTTACCCTCTAGGAGGTGGCAGAGCCTTGTCCAATAATACTGACTGCAGTAAGAATTGTATATGTTCTTGAGGTGCTCCTACAGCCTTGACATGTGATTGTTAGGTAAATAATGCAAATACAAAAACAGAGGTCATCTTTCTCTTGTCAGACATACGATA
The DNA here is from genome assembly GCF_040412425.1 of Macrobrachium rosenbergii. NCBI lineage: Eukaryota > Metazoa > Arthropoda > Malacostraca > Decapoda > Palaemonidae > Macrobrachium > Macrobrachium rosenbergii. The sequence goes on from NC_089754.1 coordinate 19,347,836, forward strand.
CGTGAGCATGTGAGAAGATGGGAGTACTATTAACATACCACTTAGTTGATTGTTAGACGATTTACAACGAGTATGGACGTTTAAAACAACATATAAACGGAAAGTTGGGTACTCTTAAGACCCTAGTTCTGATTGGCTGAAAGGGTAGGTATGCATCGGAATCTCTCTCTCTCTCTCTCTCTCTCTCTCTCTCTCTCTCTTATCCTGTTATGTTTTTTTTCTATTATTATCATCCAGATTTTCCTCCTTGTTATCAATATTTTATCCCTGTTTTCTTCGTTCTCTGGTATCAAGTTCCCTCTGTTTATGGGTATCTCCGCTGTTGTTGGCTGATGAACTCTCATTAACCAGTTCCCATTTAGGTAAAAAAAAAAAGAAGTAAAGTATTCAAAGACTCTCTTTCATTTAACTGGTGTCGTTAAAGGAAAATGAGACAGCTCTCGCTTCCAGTGGTCATTTGTGGTTTTCTGTTTAGTGTTAAAACTTGGTAACTTCCTTAATGAGGTACTGCAGATAACGTTGGGAACTTACAGTAGTATGATCAAAGTCACTATGTCCCATTGATTCATAAATCTACGTACTGTATATATATATATATATATATATATATATATATATATATATATATATATATATATATATATATATATATATATATATATATATATATATATATATATATACACGCGCGTGACTTTTATGTTCACAAACAATAAGCCAAGAATATCGTTTAATATATGGTTCACTGTACCTTTGGAAAAACTTTGCTCGGAGAGGAATTATGATTGATATTTGCATCGTCCCCAGCAGGACTCGAATCGTTGCCTGGTTTAGAAACAACGGTAGACTGTGACTTTTACCACCCGGCTATCAAGAGAGATGTAAGTTGTATGTATATATAAACATATATGTACAGAATCGATATCTAACCTTTTCCATCATGATAGCTTATTGGTAAGGTTGTAATGCGTGGCTAATAATTAATTTTTGTCACTTATACACGCCTGACTATTGTATGTTCACCAATATTAAGCCATAAATATCAATTGATATCGAAATTACTTAACCGTGTGACTATCTTACTACCTAGGGGAATTATTATTGATAAGATAAAGATGAAAAGGTAGAGCTTTAACCACTGGGTTTGAATGCTAATATTCTGCAAAATGTGTGTGTGTGTGTGTTTTTTTTTTTTTTAGAATAGGGGAGTTAAGGTTATCAATCCTTTTGCTTATCGTCGTTTGCTTCTAATACTTTACTCTTTTTTATCGATGAAACGTCATTTCTGATCCAAATTAACTTAATTTTACGATAAGATTAGTCAGTGCATGAAAAACTGAGAGACAAGCGTGCAAAATATATCATAGAACGACCGACCGGCTCCAGAAGGTCACTGAAAAACAACAGCGCTCTTTCCATCCCGGCACGAAATAAAGCGGAGCGCCCGTGGCGAAGGTTCGCCAATGTGGAAAAGGATGAAAAGGGCTGGATGTCAACTGCCCAGGATGCTTCCTAAAAGTCAGGTCATTGCGATAGATGGTTGACACTAGAGGTAAAGCATCGAGACCGGATGCTTTGGCGAGAACGGGCTGAAGCATTAAACACCGGAGATACCGACCTGAAAATTCGTCGACACTGGGGGAAATTCGGGCTTTTCGCTTTTCAAAGGCGAAGCCTCATGAATACGCCTATCCATCCAGGATACTATCCCTTCTTTTATGTTTACTTTGTATTCCAGGTGGAGCTTAAATGGGGCGTCTCTCTCTCTCTCTCTCTCTCTCTCTCTCTCTCTCTCTCTCTCTCTCTCTCTCTCTCTCTCTCTCTCCTCTCAGGTTGATTTGAATAGTGCGCATTTTGAGCGTATGCATTCTTTCTTCGTGTTTATGTTTTAGCTTGGAAAATTGTTTTCAGTTGAGAGTTTTACTAGAGGAGTTTTACTTTTATTAATCTGAACTAGGACTGTCTTACTTAATTAGATAGAAAATGTGCTAAACTAATATTTTAAGAGGACGGTAGACAGAAAGTTGAAATGCCCCAGAAATTTATTAGCAATAAAGTACATATGACGATTAACTGTTATAAGCGATAAAGTGAAAGTTGATTACGATACTGCAGTTAAACACACTTTGCTGAGTCAAAATAATGGAGAGCAACAAGCTCGGTGAAACCAATATCGGAGGACATCTAACAATTACCAGAACATCAACTGCAATATATAATGAAAATAAGAAAAAGCAGCCGCCTGATTTGCTAGGCCTGTTATTAACCGAGTTTGTATATTGGCAAGTGCACCCAGAAATGGAACCTTTTATTGGAAAGAGGCTTAAAATTTAATATGTGAAAACATATCTTTCTGCTGGGTAGGACGTTGAAATTTATCCTGTTCTGTTTTTTTTTCCTCGTCCATATTAACTCCACTCGTCCACTATCTCTTTTTTTTTTTTTTTTTTTTTGTCACTCCCCGCGATTAACTTTATTTCGGCCCTGATATGTAAGTATTCTTGTCTTCGTATAGGCTTCTGCGCGTGCATGCGTGAGTTTGTATATCAGATCACCCGTTAAAACGCATGTATGTATATTTTCATTTGCCAGTCATCATTCACAAGCATTCGAGTGAACTTTTATCTTATTTTATATACTCATTACTGGACGCGTCCCAATATGTTAGGAAGCAGCTTATGTGGAAAAGTCCCCCCTCAAAACATGAGCAGCTTCATTCTCTTTCATAAAAGTCTCTAGAGAAAGAGAAAACGTTTCTCACTTTAACGGTAATCTTCTCTGCCCAGATGATTTAGGTCATTATTACTCCTAAAGGGACAGAAACCCTTACCATTCAAAATTTTGTAGATTCCCAGTCCTTGTTAACTTGAATTAGAAAACACCCTACTTCCATGATCGATGATTACTTATTTTAAAAACCTTTCAGACTACTCAAGTGGATAACAATCTGCGTAAAAATAAACGAAAATAGTAACGATTTGCTTGTAGTAATAAGTGTCTGGGCGTAAACAATCATATTCTTGTGCACTTCATATTTTTGAAGTGGTGATTGATCTAACGTCGTTCTATATTTTCAACCATCTATCATCAAGCACTATTAATCTGTTCGTGAAAGTCCCTTAATACGCATCAGGGCTTAACAACCTTTTAAAATAGGTCATAAGTTCCTGCATATGGATAACAATGTTTGTGGTTTCTCTCCAAACTCGGTCAGTTGCCTTTTACATACTGGCCCGTGATTCTCTTAGTAAGAAATATTCCTCATCTTTCAAATGTTTAAATTCTTGTAAAAACCCAGTGACTGTTATCTAGAGTCTAGACAATATGGTAATTTGACATCCTCAGACGTTGTTACCCTTGTCTATTTAGGACAAAAATACAGTTATGTTGGTTTTGGTTTTCATGTTCCCAATTATTTTATGAAAGAATTATAAGCATATTTAAAGAAGAAACCATGCCATTATAACACTTTGAAAGAAGATAAAAAATAAAACAAAGTTTGAAGGGTCCTCTTTGATGTTGGCATTTACCTATCACGGAACGAATATTTTCATGCTAATAAAATAAAATTTAGATTTATAACAATTCCTGTTACAACAAAGAATGAAAGAAGCTTGAAATATCTACAGCCTTCCTTCACGTACATTGCGTTTGAATACGCAGTTACTTATGAAATCCTGAAAATTTAATATGATTCTGCCAAGGCATATGGCAACTTCATTGCGAAAAGCAAATCTAAAACTCATTTCTTGATTTGCTGTTTCCTTCCCACCCACATGAGAGAACTACACCTGTTATAGCTAGTAATCGTAGATACATTTTTGTCTGTACCTATTTTTTCATGCTCTGTCTTCATCATTCGTTTAAAGATTTGACGGAAAAAGTGGCACGTATATAATTTATGTCAAGCGCCACTATTTACCTCGTGACGCCATTTTGGGATGAAAATGATTTCCTTCAACAGTCCATCATTTCTGATGCAAAAGCACACCCCTCACATCATTAATGAATCCCCGCCCGCCCCCCAAAAAAAAAATTAGAACAGCGACCATCGGAGTAATAAGTTATGAATCTTTTTTGTGCGTAGCGCTCAAATTTGGTAACGTTTACTCTTCGTCAGTTCATTTTCATGTAGGGATGTGCACAGACACTTGATATTTAATGCCGTGCATTAATAGTTTGCCTTTGGTAAAGAGACATGATTCGACATCAAATACGCGAAAGGCCATTCAGTATATTACAGTCTATAGTGCAAAGCATTTTGAGTCATTATATGATTGCAGCATTTCAGCATTGCTTCATTGAGGGTTTTCATGTGTCCCTCATTTTCTCCAAATAAAACATTTGCTCATTGAATGCACCGTGTTTATCGTTTTTTCATTCAGGTTTGATATTTAACTTTTTATGGGTTTATAATGCTCAGGGTATGGTTTGAGATCTAAATTGGTCTGTTCGGAGACGACGGGGTTCTGTTTTCATAAAAGAATTGCCGATTTAGAGTATAACTGATTTCTCTAAGTAGTTTGTAGAAACGGCTGCCGTTTAAGGATAAGCATTTGTTTGTTTGCTCTTGCGCTCTTATCTTCAAGTAATACTTATTCTAGTAACCACTTTTATTAGCACGTTCCAAAGCCCTCATTTATACATACTTCTACACTCTTACCCAAACATACATTTTATATATATATATATATATATATATATATATATATATATATATATATATATATATATATATATATATATATATGTGTGTGTGTGTGTGTGTGTGTGTGTGTGCATGTGTCTGTATGTGTTCGTCGTACTGTCCTACTCTATAGAGAGACATTACAATACTACCCCGGAAAGCTAAGTGTCAATACGCCACACCCGTCCCCTGAAATGCTCACCGGGGGCCTCTTCTTAGTGGAAAAGACTTTCCTCCTATTGCTCCTGCAGTATGTCCAGTATGTCTGGGATCAAGACAAAAGGGCAGTATTCTACCGCTCAGCATAGTATAAAAGTCATTTAGTGTCCTTTAACATGAGTTTGTAGCCCATTCTCTGCATCACAATGCCTATAAAGACACAATGAAATAGCAGAATATGAGTTGTGGGTTTTCGACTGAGCGTCATTGTCGTTCTGAGTTAGTAAATTTGTAATAGAAGGTATATAGTTGATAATTAATTGGTTAACTCTGTCATCGATTTTATTAAAACATACTGACATCGCAAGACGATTCAACTCGGAAAAAGACCTATATTTGCCATGGCTGCGGATATGCCGTCGTGATATAAAATACACTCTTATAACAACATTCACACGTATCTTACAAGCGTTGAAATACATCTAATAACTGAAATTGGAAACTAATTCAAGGGCCAGGTAGGTGGATATACCCATAATATAAGAAAGTTAATGTTAATGCGTAATATAAGATGAGTATTTAAACTGTGAGAAGGATACCAGCTTTTAAAAGAAACCTTTCAGAATTGATATAGAATGAAACTTTATCTTATAAGAAAAACAGTCTTTTAAAAGAATTTCAGACGTTATACTAAACCTCAGAAAACAACCTCGCATCAAAATAGCCTTGATATAAAAGAGTTGCTATTTCCGTTCCGTACTCAGAGAGGACTCGACTTCTTCCTTCCTGCTTTAAAAGTGATTGTGCTTGATGCTGAGGGATGAGAGTTCCTGCGGTTTTCTGAAGACTGTTGGGATTATAAAGAGTACAGATGTTCTGGTCTTAGGACTCGTTGAAACTAATGGCAGTAGATGGTGAAGTATAGACAGACCGGGAATATGACCCTCGTATGCTAAAAAGTGAGGATGAAAAGAAAGAAATCTGTGAAAGATTAAATTGTGTTTATGTCGTTTTCTAAGGAGAGTTGATGTCTGTCTGTTGGTTGAGCTAGTGACAGTTTTTGCCTGGTGGGAGTCATAATGTACAAAGCGTTGTTGTGGCATATTTTCATTTCCAAGGGATAACCTTCTGGACCGTAATGAGTCATTTCGCGAGACTATTCATAACGGTGCTTGGTAAAGAGAAGGGGTGGAGGTGGGGTGGCGGAAACGAATCATTAGATTATGTTAGTACAGAGTAAAAGGAAAAGAAAGTTGATGAATACTGTTTGTATGGTGATTGCACGGATGTATGACGAATTGTAGTAGAATGAGAAAAAGATGAATTACAGATGAGGTGAAACAAGGAGCTTGAAAAACTCTAGAAAACGCAAGGAGTGGGAAGTGTTTATTAAGAAAAACGTTGCAATTCATGAAGGCATTGTAAAGTCAGTCCACCATTTGGGAAGTGAAGTTTTTTTTTTTATGGAAACTAAATAAAAATGGCTAAAGCTCCTGATACAAGTTGTCTTCTTATTGAATGTACCTCAAGTGGTGTTGAAGGAAGTGGAAACATTATGATACGACGAATGAGAACAGGGATAGCATAAGCGAAAACAATGTATCAATTAATTTTGAGGTGGTTTGGTCATATAAAGAGAATGTGGATAATGGGCTTGTGAAAAGAGTGTACAGTTCGAGGTTCTGAGAAGGCAGAGAAGAGGAAGACCAAGAAACTATTAGGATGACAGAATGGCTGATATTTTAGATTGAAGAAGTCTTCATATCTAGGAGAATTGAATAGTAAAGCTTTTGTAAATTGATAAGACGCAATACAAAATTCTTTAAGAGTCGGTGTACTTTCAGAAAAGTTTTACTCAGAATGTTTAGCTCTGTTTAAGGATTTAAATAATTTTTCATCTCCGAAGACGTCTCTTTACAGAGGAAGCGTTTATGTATACACATTTCTTTACGCATGCGTGAAAAAAGAAAATAATCTAAACATAAACAGATCCGGACGCATATCTAACCACAACCATTTTTGGAAGACGGCTTCAGATGTCACTATTGATTATGCCAATGACCCTGCGAAGAATAGCCAAGGTATCTTCACAGACGGTGCTTTGCTAACCCTAAAACTTCTATGGTTTCTCAGAGACCTTCAGACTACGTCTCGGCTCGATAAAATCTGTTTGTGACACGAGATCTGGAAAGTAACGAGGCCATATGTTATTCCGCTGCTAAAATATACAGATAAGAATTTTTTTGTATTGTATAATCAGTTACATATGTTTCGAGTTGTCTGCGGGGAAAAGAGTCAATATAATTGTTATTAAGATTTTCAGAATAGACTTTTGTTAAGTCCCTTGGGACAAAAAAGAAAACAACTAAAGAAAATGGATTTGAAAGGAAGTTCGGTAGGAAAATGATAATAGAAAAAGGCCTTTATTTCATAGCAAACAGCTCGTTTACCGCCAGTCTATCAAACTGTCTTCTGTGAAACCTGTTCAGCGGTGGTATTGGTTTTTATCCCTTTTTGGATGCACATATCTGTGAGTGGGTGTGTACGCGTAACTTTTCTTCTAACATTCGTAACTAACCAGAAAAATGTTCAACGACACTAAATTATATTCTCTCTCTCTCTCTCTCTCTCTCTCTCTCTCTCTCTCTCTCTCTCTCTCTCTCAGAAATGATAGAAGCCATGACATGATGAGTAACAAGGATAAAAAAAAAGTGATTATGTCAACCTTAGTAACTGCATTGTCACGAAAAATAGAAACAAACAGATAGACACACAGACTACGAGCTTTACTCGATCATAGTTTCTTATTTTATTGTCATCGATAATTCTCCAAAAATAATTTGTACTTGCTGGTTCAGTCATAAATTTCGTGTTTATTTTCCATATTAGTCTTATGACTGATCATATTTGTTTGAAATCCCTGGACGTTATTTAAGAAGTTTGTTAACAAATAATTTTCTCTCTCTCGTCACACTTGATTTTCCTCCCGCAACCAACTGGTTTCATATTTTCACATTTTCACATTTTTGCTAAGAAATCCACAATGTCGTGATTAAACTTTTATAATAAAAATCCATGATTATATAAAAGAATGTGTATAATTTGTAGAAGATAAAAACAAAGGCTTTCGAGCACCTGAACGGTGTTATTCTCTGTGTTTAAAGGTCTTTGTTTTTATCTTTTAAAATAATAGTTTATTTATATGATTGTGGATTTTTATTTCATATTTTACTTTTCATCGTAATGAATATTTTCATCTTTACTTACTCACTCATCATCTTTTAAAAAGATTGTTCATCTTCAGTATTATTATAGTTTTGACAAACTTTTTGATAAGAAATCAGTCGAGCAATTACTGCAGATTTCATATTACACTCTGATATTCATATTGCAGTAAATTGCAGTCATAGTTCCTCATTGGATGAGTCGGTAGTGTTGTCGGCTAGCACTCTGCTAGGCCTCGAGTTTGAGTCACCGGCCGGCCAATGAAGAATTAGAGGAATTTATTTCTGGTGATAGAAATTCATTTTTCGGTATAATGTGGTTCGGATTCCACAATAAGCTGTAGGTCCCGTTGCTAGGTTACCAAATGGTTCTTAGCCACGTAAAATAAGCCTAATCCTTCGGGCCAGCCCTAGGAGAGCTGTTAATCAGCTCAGTGGTCTGGTTAAACTAAGGTATACTTAACTTTTCATACTATTTCATTTGTCTTCATTCTAATTTTCTCTCAAGATTAACACACTTATTTCTATAAGAAGTATTGCAAAGGCTCTTTTTCTTGGCTTGAAACTTAATGTAATTCTGTTATTGGTACATGCAATGTATAGCCTCGTACCCTGCTCTTATGCAAACCCTTATTGCATGCTATCAGTCCCTTGAATTTTCAGGTATTGTTTTCATGTCCACTTTATTGGCATCAATTAATATCTTGTTTAGATTTATTTCACAGTATTGCTAATGCCCATTTTACAGCTGATCGTTTACTTGAATATTAAGACTTAATCTCAGATGTAATATGAATGAATGAATACAATTTATCTAGTGTCATGCTTTAATGTAATAACTATATTGCTAGCTATCATGGTGAGATATGACACCTACGAATGCACCGGTTTTACTCTTAATATTCGTGGTTTTTTTTTTCGAAACTGTCAGGACTATTTTTATTACAGTATTTTCAAAGAAGAATCTTAGCAATGGTCTTCGCTAAATTAACTTACAAAAAGTTTAGCGACTGATATGAGCTCCATTTTCTATAAACAGGAACCACTTACTGCTAACGTATGCTCTCGAGACCATAGTTAACAAATATGTAAGGAGTAATTAGAAGATACGACACAATAGCAAAAGAGGTCTGGAATGGAAGAGGCAGAGGAGAGAAGGAAGTCTGTACAGAACAAGAGAATGTGAGTACGTTCAAGACCAGAACTAGAGAGAACTGAAAATTAAGAAAATCTTGTCATGTAAAGTGATGTTAACAGGAAAAATACACCATAAAGCAGTCACGTAAAAAGTTGGAAATGATTTCTGAATAGAAACACAACCACAGTCAGGTAGTTCGCCGAACAGAGACCTTCCTATGACTTTTTTAAATATCGTACATGGATGAAGAGCCACGAAAAAAAAAAAAAATCTTGAAAGCAGAGATGGACAGCCAAAATCAAGCTATAAGACAAAGGGATCCGAGTGGATTTCGCCTTCTGGAAATCATACTAGTGAACAGAAAAGAAGGGAGATTCCTTTAGGGTGATTTGGAAAATGCAGCCGAGTAGTTTGAGTAAACATGTAATGACAGTGGTTACAGCAATGTATCGGTATTTTGATATATTAAGATTTTAAGAGCAGTCACCACTCTTAGAGTGTGTGGTTTTGTGTTTTCAAGGAGTGGCAACGCCCAGATATATATATATATATATATATATATATATATATATATATATATATATATATATATATATATATATATATACACATATACATATATATATATATATATACATATATATATATATATTTTTATTTATTTATTTATAAAATAATCATAAACTTATGTGTGTGCTGATTTTGTCCGTAAGCATTGCGCTACATGTAACAAGTATTATGGCTAATGACGAAAAATTCAGTCAAGGACAAAATGGAAATGTTTCCTCAAGTGAAGGTTCATTTGTTCAAGTGAACAGCTTGACCCTGTATTGTATGACGTTGTAGAACAGCAAATGTTTGAGAGGAGCTTGAATTTAGTTTCTTGGAGGAGCAGCCTTTCGAATGCCGATATAATGTAAAGAATTTCCCTCAAGTAATTGGCATTTCAAAGACAGACCCACGAGTAACTCTTTGCACTGTAATGATAGTTCGCCTGCCCCAACAAATAATTATTCACCACACTACTTTGCGTTGCTTTAATAGTAATCTGGATCTTATTATGTTGTGCTTTCCAAGGCATTATTTAGTGTTCCGATGAACTAAGACTTCTGTTTAGTACCAACTGGTGTAACTATTTTGCTGTCAGTAGTAGAGGAGAAGGAACTAATTTTGATCAGTACAAAGTGGTGAGAGAACCAGGCTGGCTAATATTCTGAAACCTTTTTAAAGTATGATGAGGACCTCGAAAATCATTTATTTGTTCCTCTTTCGGTTTTCAGTAACATTCGAGCATTCACGTGGATCAAAATCAAACTTTTCTTCCGGACTAATAATAGTTTCTGGTCGTCTTCTGTAACAAGCCTTCAGCCTGCGCCTGTCATATTTGTCCGTGAAGACTAAAGTGGACTAACTATTTGAATCCAAACAAGGTTTATGGCTATAATGGCCCTTTCTGAGTGTGAGTGTGTGTGTGTGTGTGTGTGTATGTGTGTGTGTATGTGTTTGTGTTTGTCAGGATCCTGAGTGAGCTGGAGATGAGCTTGTCTCTGAGAATGGCTGTAATTTATTTCCTAGAAAAATTGTCCTTTCACCTAGTAAGCTAGCTATTTTTCAGCCTGTTCTTGACTCTAATTTCACCTCATTTTCCTTTGACTCCCTAATGAAAGCGTTTCAGATTTCTTATCATTATATAACGCATATCTTATCATCCTTCCATGAGCAACATGTTTTTGAGAGTCTTGGAGTCAAGTCTTCAGTTTTGAGCATACAAAAAACTGTCTGTGCTTTTGCGGCCGTTCAGAGTTCTTACGAGTAACATCAGGACATGATAAAAATATTCAGTAGATTGAATTTTTTCACATTTTAACAGTCTGTTATTATATATAATTACAGTCCATTATAGCTGTGGATACAAAATTCATGACCACATTTACCGCTTCATTCATTTTCTCCCATCAGCTAATGACTAGATTCTTTATCAGATCTGGCTGTCACGTTTACAACCTTCATTTTTTCGGATGAATTCTTTTCTCTAATATTTTTAGTTCCTCGTTTGTGATAACAGCCTTAAAGACGATGTAGTTCCTGCCACTTAAAACGAAGTAATTTTATTGTCTTCAAAACTTACGTCCTGACAAATAAAATTCATTAACCTTTTTTTATATATGTTCTAATAAACAATGATATGTAGGACTGATTTATTACGACCCGTTGTTCAAAGGGAAGAATTCGGGAAATAAGGCAAATCGCCAGTTTCGTAGCTAAATTGGATCTATGCAAATAAGGGTTACATATAGGGACCGACTGTTATCTGATTGGATTCCTTGCATTCTCATACATATTTCGAGGTATTAGTGCTATAAAATAAAAAAGACAGGAACATATTTCTGGATATCACGGTTATACCACGCAGAGGTTCTCGTCTTCATGGAAAAATATAGAGTACTATATGTAGATTTATCCCAGTGAGATTCTGGCAGGCTTTTGGTACGTTTCTGAATTTACAATATAAAGATGCATTATACGAACGCAAACTTTTCTGTATATTTGCCGAGCCACTGGCATGTTTCGTAACTATCAAAAAAAGTATAATAATAATTAACATAAAATCAAATTACTAGAGAAAACTCTAAACAATCGGCGCTATCAATTCCGCCACAGTAAGGAAATTCTAAATAATAAGAATATTCTAAAGGTGTAAAGGGGTTCTGTTAAAAAGAATTTATAACAGTGTTGGAATTATACCTAAAACTTTCGTAAACGCTGGAAGTTGTAGCGAATCTAATGAGAGGTTCGAGTGAAGTTACAAAATAACTGGATAAAATCCAGCTGTAATATCTCCATTTACAGAAGTTCCCGTAGAAAATACTGATTTCTTATAAATGATGAATGTATATACAGTATATGCCTTGGTGTTTGTACTCAAGAAAAACATATACTTTTCAAGTTGCAAGTTTCTTAGGTCAGAAAAACTTGCCTAAGCGAGACAAAACTGTCGCAATCCTTGTTTAACATGGAGTTAGACCGCCCCTTATCACAAAATGGTTTTTTTATCGTTCATCATATTCCCGGTGCATGTAGCTGTAAGATAAACTTGCTCCCATCCTTTTTTATTCCTATTTTATTCATAGCTACAAAAACGTTTTGATTTTATCACTCTGTTGCCAAGATGATCTTTCCTGATATCAGGAAGCTCTTTCCTTTTTCCACTTTTTTCCTCCTTCCCCATTCTTAAACTTTATTCGCGTTTATTTCCTTCGCTTGTAACTCATCTTGCCTTGCATCTTCTCGTCGCAAAGCAGCTAGTCGTCCCTCCCAAAAAACTCATTTCTCATAAGACCTGCTAATTGCCTTATATGTTATTAAGATGAGGATCTGGTACAAGTGAGGATGCGAATTCAGGTCACGTCTGATTTGTTGCGTAATCGCAAGCGATAGATGGTGTATATTAGTTTCGTTACATCTAATTTAATCCTCATTTTCATCGCTAATCGGTTTGTTACCTTTGCAGATTGAATACTGAAATATACATTAAGGTAGCCGTCCATTCAGTGTATACCTCACCAACAAACTTAATTTGTGATAGAAATGAACGTTATATTCAACAAAATTAATGTAATTGTCGCGTAATCCTCTGCCCGTAAACCTTATGACAAATTACAATATATTTTCTAATTTAGAATTGTAGAGATTATATTCTAGGGTATTTTTCTCCATCAAAATGTAACAAAACTGCTTAAATAGCCAACAGAAAGAATGTGATATATATTTTTAGTTTGCGCTGCCATAAAATATTATCACTTTTATCTATCTAGTAAGTTCAGTGTCATCGCTATTCTTTCTTATTAATTAGTTATGTCCAACGTCTTATTTTTCACTTAACGTTAAATTACATTTAGCCTATATCAAAATCTCTCTCTCTCTCTCTCTCTCTCTCTCTCTCTCTCTCTCTCTAAAACACATCCACTGAAGAGAGGATATATGAAATTCTATACCGTTGTCCAGCAGATATGAAATCCTAAAATTCTGAAATTATTGCAAATTTGACATAGTATTAAGTTTGCATATATTCTTTTATCCATTTTCATTTTGTTTTGAATGCATTTACAACCATTTACCTGAGTTTGTACTTGTCTTAGTCTGTTTTACTGTTTTGTTGCCCAGTTAAAAACAAATGAATATACAGTAGATAGCCCTTATATCGTATGCTATGTATGCGACATGACATTAAGGGTTCTTTTAGAAACGTATCAAAAAGAAGGCTCACTATCGACTTCATAGCGTAAATTTACTTATTATTGACTTCTTTTTTATAAAAATATCAGGATATTAAAGCACCTCTGGATATTGCTTCTGATAATGAGGAATCCTTAAATGCGATAATTACATCTCTAAGATCTGGGATGAGCATTCAGTCTGTCTGTCTGTCTCTCTCTCTCTCTGTCTCTCTCTCTCTCTCTCTCTCTCTCTCTCTCTCTTGATAACATAGTTAAGGGCATTCTGGTTTAATTTCTAAATTTGGTTTTACCGATATGTCTCTTAAAACAAATGACACAGAAAATAAAAAATAGCTTGAGTTTTACACTTTGTCGTTCAGTCGCTAGTCAGAAATATTTCCCTCGATTAAAGGTATCGTTCATTTCATCTTGGTAACCATGAACGCGTAAAATCCCATACAGCTAGCTTTTTGAACTGTCTTTGTTTTAATTCATAGTCGATCGAAATGATAGTCAGCTTTCAATATCACAGCTCCCTTAATATTCGGGTAACGTCTATCATAAACAAGGGGTTCATTGAAAATATTTGCCGGTGACATTTTTACCACCGTTGAAAAGAATCCTGGTAATAAAAAGAGTATAACAAAATATTGCTTCTGTTTGAAACGTTTCTTTGTCCTTTAGAAAGCCTCGTAAATTTTAGTATTAACCTCTTATTGCTAATTATACGTCCGAAAACATTCGATAGTGTTCATTAATATTTACAGGTCTGATCACAGAAACACTGAAGATTAATCGACAACTAAAAACATACTATTTATAAGTGAAGGTACGCGGCTGGGTCGTTTGATAAGCTTCATGAAAAAAAATTCCGATAGCTACAAGTCTCTTAATGTCCCCATCATCCAATCTTTTCGGTTTTTTCTCTCTCTCCTTTTATCTCTTTAGGAGGCCATTAAGTGGATTTCCTACGGAAGACAAAGGCGACAATGATCTGCTGGAATCTGCCATTTTCATGGATGGACACGAAAAAGGGTATTTATTAGGTAATGGTTTTTTAACGGGCTGGAAGTGGAAGACTCATATCTGTCTGCGAGTGATTTCTGCTGCTTATTTGCTTTCATGTAATGGACTCGTGTCAATACTTTGCAAGAGGGATAATATATATACATACACGCACACACATATATATGTATATATATAATATACACATATATGTGTGCATATAAATGTATATTATAATATATATATATATATATATATATAGTTTTAAAGTAGCCATTATGATCTCCAATACTTTAATATCCTTAATATCCACACACACACACACACACATATATATCTATAGATATATATATATAAATAAATATATATAATATATAATATATATAGATATATATATATATCTATATATATATATATATATATAAATATATATATATATATATATATACATATATAAATATATAAATATATATATATATATATATAATATATATATATATATATATATATATATATAATATATTATATATATAGATATAGCGTTCGACTCTCTGAGCCGCCAAAGAAGAATTATATTTATTTCTATGATAGAAATTCATTTCTCGTCATAATGTGGTTCGGATTATAGCTATATAGGTAACCAGTAGGTTCTTAGCCATAAAAATAATCTAATCCTTATAGGAGAGCTGTTAACCAGCTCAGTGGTCTGGTTATAATATATATATCTAACTATAGCCCTTCTTCCCGTTTGAGGGAATGGCTTCAGAAAGTGTTACCCTTTCAGTTCTCGGCAAGGTATTTTGTGATGAAGCAATGCCAACTCACTGCTCAGATTAACGGAGGAGCAAATGAATTATTGTGTTTGTGCGTGTTCTCGTGAGTGTTAGATTGCACAAACGTTAGCGAATGTAAGTGTGCATTACCTATAAGCGCGCGTGGGAGTATATGTGATATTATTAAAGTATTAGTGATCGTAATGACTAGTTGAAAACTTAGTTCCTCATTGGCTAACAGGCAAGGTCAGCAAACCATGAAACTAAATTTATCTCTCTCTCTCTCTCTCTCTCTCTCTCTCTCTCTCTCTCTCTCTCTCAACCTACCAGCATAAGGATAACGATATAAAAAAAGAAAGAATTCTCTATAATGATATGCAACAATTCTTCATCGCAGCTGACACCATAGTCATGTTTGGTTCTTGTTCGCTCTGCTAGCTACTGCCTTTTTACACTGTGAGCCCAGATTCAAGAGATTAAGTTCGTGGGATGTCTCGGTTTCGCTTGGTAAGAAATAAAATCCAAACAAGAGTCTTTCGAAAAAACAGTATTGCTTGTTTCAAAGGTCTGAAATGGGATATTCAGTCCTATCACATCGGAAGAAGTAACCAGCAGAGGAGATAAGGTGAAGTACATGAAAAAATTTTATTATTATTGAAGAATTGTTAAGTATTACAAAAAATAAAGATAAATTTTCGGGCCATTCCACCACACAAAAAGAGAGAAAGAGAGAAGAAAGTAGCACGTTCTATGTCACGAGGTTTGGTGATCTGACCTGTTAGCCAATCAGAAACTCGTGTTTTGAATGAATCTACTTTTCAACCACATTTCTTTCCCAAAATTTATTCATTGTTCTTGAGTTAGCACTTACCGACGGTGCTGATTTCTACTTAGTGAACGCTAAGTAATTATTTACTCTCTCTCTCTCTCTCTCTCTCTCTCTCTCTCTCTCTCTCTCTCTCTCTCTCTCTCTCTTTATTTGCTTGTGCTTTGTGTTTTCATTGATCTACGTATCAAAGCCATTCATTCCTTCTTCTATAATCAATATGAATATACTGAGGGAAAGAAATGTAATGGCACATAAGAAGCCCAAGAATATTTTCAAGCAGAGAGAGAGAGAGAGAGAGAGAGAGAGAGAGAGAGAGAGAGAGAGAGAATACCCGCTGTGTTCCTTTAGTAAACTAAAAAAAAAATTACCTTTCGAGTATTGTAATATACTTCGGGTTTTAAATCATTTTGCATGAATGCCGGGAAACAGTATACCGCAGTTTCTTTTATAAATAAAATTTTCTTCATATTGCATGTATCTCTTTACAATGTTCATCACAAAATAACTGAGAAATATGACTCCACTTGAATTTCCTTACCTGTCGTCTGTAGCGAGAATAAGGGAAGGTTCTTTCACTTTTCGGTGCCCAGTAGGTTTAAGTATATAACTATATGAATTTAAAACATACATATATATGCTATAAATAATTGTTCGATATTAAGGAATCGTAAATCCCCTCAGATTTGCTTTTGCATTTGATTAGGTACTTAAAGGAAATACTTCTTAATCATCAGTGGCAGAGGTTATCTAAAAAATTCTACAATAATTGTTAATCTCATTAGAGTACGGCCTTTCTTCAGATACAATTAAACAGAAAACTTGGCCAAGAGTGGGCACATATGTGTATGGTTTAAATATATAATAGGAATTCCTCGTTAAAAAAAAATGGGCAGCAATCATTACGAAAACCACATGGTAAGCAGTCTGTTTATCATCTTAATCGTGGAGCCCAGGGACCCTCTTTCTCCAAGGGTCCTGCACACGTTCTTCCTGTAGAAGCCTGGACGATGAGACAAGGTGCTCCTTTTAAGCCAGTGTGCCTTCCATCAATTTTAACTGGGTGTTTGTCTCTTATTTCTGTATGCTCGTCATTTGTTATTACCTTTTCTAATAACTTTTGAGTTTGTTTAAATTACTTTCTGTGATATTATTATCGTAAACGCGAAATTGGGTCCCATTTTCAAAACTGGCTTATAATGAGAGAAATTAGACCTACTCCCAGAAATACCAAAATCGTTCGAATCCAAGGATAGAGTCTATCGGGACAAAAATGGAGTCAATTTTAATTTTGAAAGTAGGGTTTTTTTTTTTTTTGCGTAATGATGATCCATTATTTCTTTTCCTCCCACCCCTTTCCTCCCCCCTTTCATCTCTCTCTCTCTCTCTCTCTCTCTCTCTGCCTGTCTGAGTGGTTTTATACCTGAAATTAGTTCCCAATGACAGAACTGGTTACCAATTTCAAATTGCCGATTGTTTGCTCTTCTTGGATCTCTCTCTCTCTCTCTCTCTCTCTCTCTCTCTCTCTCTCTCTCTCTCTCTCTCTCTCTCTCTAGGTTTAAAATAGGAGGACATATTTTTCATTTTAATGAATTTATAATTTTTTTGGCAAAGGCGCGGGATTTGAATGGAGTCTTCCCAATATATATGTTGAGGATTTGTAATCGGTTGGATATGCTGTTACACGCCGATGGTTCCTGAGAGATGGGAATGTAGTAGGCCAATTTCCTTATTTTGTTTGTATTTATTCATAAAATTTCCTCACCTAAAGTCCTGCTTTTTAGATAAAACTAAGGTGACAGCAAACTAATCCCTCCAGCAGTGAAGGTATTAAGGGTCGTTTGTATATTCCTGTCGAAATCAAGCCACCACCAATCTGATGCCTAAATAATAATAATAATAATAATAATAATAATAATAATAATAATAATAATAATAATAATAATTTTGCAGTAATAAGATCTTTCAAAATAATATAAACACATGTATGAAAGTTATTAGGAGAAGGGAATACCAAATGACATAAATATAGACATAAAATACCAGATTTTAAAGGGTGGCAGGCATATTAGCCAAGAAGCGTATTCCTTTTCTCTTCCAGGCTTCTTCAGGAAGGAGGTGAACAGGTCCCCTTGGATAATCAAGGTCTCTGGGCTCCACAATTAACCCCGCAAAGAGGCCAGATTTATAAAACGGGGCCTTGGGCTTCTCTGGGTATCACCAGAGGGTCCCCGCCACCACCGATGATCAAAGATTCCCCAGAGGATGGCCTTTATTAATCAAATTTTAAACATTTTTTTAAGGGTCGGGAAATTTAAACGGATTCTTTCTAGCATGCATATTGGAAAATTTGAAAAGGGTTAAATGTGCATTTGTAAGCCGATCGTTCCTGAGAGATGAATCTAATTAGGGTAATTTCCTTATTTTGTTTCCATCAAAAAAATATCTTGGTCTAGCTTCCTATTTGTTCATTTATTTATTTATTTATTTTTTTTTAGCTAAAACTTAGTTCTCGGTAATCAAGGAACTGAGGTCAGTTTCGACTCTGATGTACATATTCCTGTTGAATTCATATTTTTGTACTTAGAATCGAAATCAGGCCTCACCAACATGATGCTTTTTGGTAATATAATAATGATAATAATTTTGCGACATCAAGGTATTTCAAAAAAATTTAAACACGTGCAACAAATTAGAAAAAATCAATACCAAATGACATGTATACAAGAATAAAAGTTTTAGTTTTCTGTAAAAGAAAACTATTGTTCCGGCTCTGTCTGTCCGTCCGCACTTTATTCTGTCTGCAGTTTTTCTGTCCGCCCTCAGATCTTAAAAATTGCTGAGGCTAGAGGGCTGCAAATTGGTATGTTGATCATCCACCCTCTGGTCATCAAACATACCAAAGTGCAGCCCTCTAGCCTCAATAGTTTCTGCTTTATTTAAGGATAAAGTTAGTCATAATCGCGCTTCTGGCAACAATATAAGCTAGGTCACCACCGGGCCGTGGTTAAAATTTCATTGGCCGCGGCTCATATAGCATTACACCGAGACCACCGAAAGATAGCTCTATTTTCGGTGGCCTTGATTATACGCTGTATAGAAAACTCGGTTGTGCCGAAGAAACTTGGGCACATTTTTTATACTTGTTTCCTTTAGGTTTCTCTAGGAAATACGATATGGTCCCCAGCAACACCAGGGACCCAGGATTCCTCCGGAACCGCCGGAGGATATTTTTGTTAGTCAAACTGATTTGACCTGCCTTTGGAAAAAGACAGACAACACATTCTCTGCTTTTAAAAGCTCTTGAAGACACGAACTCCAACCTTTGCTCCGGAGATCATAACTGGCTCTAGGATGGGTTCCGTGTCTTAAAGGAACATTAGAAAGCAGGAACTGTGTCGTGTGTCTTTTTCCAAAACTAAAGCAAATCAGTTTGACGAATAGAGGTACCCTCTGGGGATTCTGGAAGGAATCTTTGGTCCGCTGGAGTTGCCGGGGGACCCCTGTTGCTTCCCAGAGAAGTCCAGAGGCACTTTTTTTTTATAAAGAGGGGCTCTTTGCGGGCTTAGCTTTGACATTCTGGGGTCCTTGGATTAAATTACAATATGATTAAACTGCGATAAGACCTATCAAGCTCGCCGACAAGGCTCCTCCATCTTTAAATGTTTCTGATGTTCACGGATTCATTACCATGTTAAAACTTAGGTAAGAACCATCACAAGGCCTTCGTAGCAAAAGATACCAGGTCCTTGAGCGCGTGGTTTGGTTTTTCTGTATTGGGTTTTCCAATTTTTGAGAGTTCCGTTGAAGGACGCGATGAAACAGTGACAGTCAGCATGGGAACCTTATATGCAAATGGCACTACGTCTTTAAGTTTGCATCTGTGGTTTCTGGAACTTATTTTCAGAACATGGTTTTTTTTATCAGTTTATGAGGGTGGTAGACTTGCACATAGCAAATCATAAACTATAAGCAGTGATCATCCTGGGCATTGTCTATGTAAGTGCTGCTACTTTATAAGCAGTTGTATATAGTCCATAGCATTATTTCGTTTCTGTTGAATTTAACAGTTTAACTTAAAAAAAAAGCAATCACAGCAGAAGCTAAAAGGAGAAAGGAAATAATCTCTTTGTGCTGGTTTCTGAGGTTCTCGGGTCAGCTTTAAATATCATGTTTACTTTTATGCAGTTTACCTTAGGAACAACATTAAACAATAACAAAAGTCATGGAAATGATGCAAGCGAAATATACCCCTTTTCTTAAGATTGTTTCTAAGGACTTTGCATTAGATACCAGGAACATTTTCCTCCTTTTATATATTTTAACTGCAAGAACAATTTGTCATAACACAAAATCAATTCTTCATTTTTAAACTAAATTACATATTTTTCGGTCGTTTTAATTAGGAATTATAAATTTGAATATGCTTTTGAGATTCTTGAACAATCTCCAGGACCAAGTCAGCCTCCTCGATGGACTCGTGAAAAGAAACGAAACAACTTTAGCAGTGAAATGCAGTCTTTAGTTTTGTTTCTTAACCCCTTGACCTCCTCTTCAGATGTATGTTTAAGTTTCCTAGAATTATTATTCATGGGGGTAAATTAAAGGTTTATTTATGAGGTCAAGGTATTTACATGCCACCTTGTCGCATCCCTGCAATAATAAAAAAAAACTGAGTCTTCTTTTTTAGCTTAAATAGTACAAACTTCTTTTCGTGCTCACGCATGTAAATGGCATTATATCTACAGTCTGGCTCTTCTCGATATGGTTAAACTTATGGCAGTTTCAGTAGCTTGGCTTCAGTAGTTGCTAAAATTTCGTAAACTGTACATCTTTTATAAATTATTTTTGCTGTCATAGAATAACTCTCTTTGATGAAGGTACCGTAAGCGACTGTGAAATGGATTTAAGAAACATAAATAATCTTCTGTGAAGAAAAGGCACTGAAAAACAGCTAATTATGTTACAAACGTGCCTCTCTCATTCAATGACCATCACAGCTCAGTAAAAAAAATATAGAATACCTCTGACATTCTCGTAGAATGTGATCTTATATGTACAAATACAGAATTTCTTCTTTACAATGTAATTCAAAATTTAAACGAAACCACGAGGATTTCTCGCTTTCATCGACTGTAAAGCAAGAAAGAAACCACTGATACTGTTTATTAATATTTGAAAGTTTATAAAATTCACCTTCGTGATTGTCGATCAAAGGATAGCAAAATTAGCTCAGGTTCTTACGATTGATTTCAGTGAAGAAACAAATCCGAAGTTATGTATGTGTACATAAATTTAAAGATAAATCTGTACAGAGAGCTTTCTGGAATCTGTTCGATTCCCCTTTTCAGATCGAACAGATTCCCAAAAGCTCTCTTTACAGATTTATCTTTAAATATATGCGCATATACATAACTGTGGAATTGTTTCTCCATTTCAAGACTCATGCTACTATGAGTATTTTGTAATAGTTCTCAATACCACATCAAGAGAATCAATAGCAAGACCTCCATCATTTATTTACCAAAAACAGGAAGATATAAGTGTGTCATACATCTTTCCCCCTTTCTACGATATTCCGTATTCGATCTTCATTCGTTATTTTAATCCGATAAACTTTCGAATACTAATCAGGACCCTTCACTCTACGTAGGCATTGCATTTACTATTTATGCAAAATCAGGTTTTACTGTAGTTTAAGAGTGGAAAAATATTAAAGCTCCTTTGCATTCAAGCAGAATTGAAAACGGAGTCATGATAATGATACTGATTAAGTTTATTTATTAGTATTTGGTTATTAATTATAGCTTTGAAAATGGAGATATACATTTGATATTGCCTGACTGAGTGATAAAAGACTCGAGACATGTCAGATGATTTAAGTCAATTAACGTAACTCTGAAAAATTTCACTAACAAAACAAAGCAGTGTACTGTATATGTGATATATGAGATTTATAGAAATTCTTGAAAAGAATCACACTTATGTTGAATATACTATGAAAGTGTGCTGATTTTAAAATAATACAGCAACATTCATTGCGTTCATTAGCTTTTGCAAAACTATAAGTTGAACCTAGCTTTAAAACTAATTACTATAAGATTCAGAGCCTTTGTCCCGGTGTTTTTCCGAAATAACTTTTTTTCTATGCACTTGACAAAGATATTACTTAGCCATAGTATACTTTACATCCCTACCTAATTTTCGGCAGTATTCTTTATTACTTATATTAGAGAAAAAAAGTGTACTCATAAGAGTAAAATCAAGCAGCCGAAGCCAGTGGCGGAACACTCTAATGAATGGGTTCAAAGTTATACGTGACGTAAACACATGACGTCCCGACTCCTCCCACGAGGTGATGACGACAAACAGCTGTCTCTGAAATTCTGAATGAATAATAGAACCTTGTCAAGGCTTCAAGAATGGCGGCTATGATAAGTCATTGTCCCCGTGGTTGCAGGACAGCTTTTGTGATTCGACTTGCACAATTGTTTAGAAGTGAGGAGGCCCGTGGCAAACCCTACGTAAGCTTGAACAGGTAAATGAATAACAGGGCCCCTTTTTAGGTAAGGAGTACACCCGGACATCCAAGGCTACCAAGTTTTCGTCATTTGTTGACTTCCATAAGGTACAGAAAGATAATTATATATGCTCTATAAAGCAATAGCTGTTGATTTCTTAGTAAAATATAACTTGCAGAATTACATTAAAACTTGCTTTGCCAAAAAAAATGTCATGGGTTATAATACATCACTGAATGACTTCTATAGGTCCCAGTTCTTGGGCTTAGCCCGAAATGCCATAATCCACCCATTGATTATAATGTCAAGTTTCCTCATATGTAATTATGTTTAATAAAAGATCCATGTAAGGGCATTTCATTTCATATGATCGCTCCTGTCCTCTTAGTGACAGAGTACAACAATGGCTGAATTGCAACATTATAATGAAAGTTGTTTTCATATTCCACAGAATATTACCGGCATGGTAGTTCGATTGTTGGTACGCTTTTAAATATTCGGTCCTTCAATTTGCTCAAATACTATATACTACTACTACTACTACTACTACAAAGTGTAAACAGGGAGCATTGGTTGTATTTCATTGTTGCCAGAGGTTGAGACTTTTTCACGAATAGCCAATCATCCATCGAGAAGGGAGCAAATTATTGACGTCATAAGTTACGTCATTATATCTTCGAAAGATTCCTCTAAGTTTGCTGGCGATGTTTACAAGAAGTCGGTGTTACGCTTATAATTACCAGAATTATGCAACTTTCGTAATACAGAATTCAGTCAAAAATTAGGTAGGGATGTAAGATACCCTGTGACAAAGTGTCATCTTTGTCAGGTACGTTGATAAAATTTTATTCCGGAAAAACACCGGGACACCGGCTGTGAATCTCATAGTAATTTATGGCAGTGTAAACAGCAACAATAAAGTCCCATCAAAGAGGGTGTTACAAACAGTAACCTGCAGTTTGCAGCTACCTTAACGAGAGGAGTAACAGCCACAAATTTGTCATCGCTTGTGCTGAGGAGAAAGTACTGAAAAACTAGAATTTTTCCATAACATTTGAAACACCTACCACAAATGATAAGGAACTGTTGTAAAGAGCAACAAACATGACGCTTCCATGAAAAGGAAATAAAAGCCTTTAACGAAACATCTCTGTAGCGGCCGAAAGACAAACAGGGGCCTGTTATTTCGCTTGAATGGCAGGTCATGGGAAGGTTATCTCCGCTAAAAGGGTAACGGACCCATCCATTTGGTTCAGAGTACCATTTACAGGACAATATAGCTAACGGATTGTAAAAGAAAAGAGACACTAAACTTAGACATTTTTAAAAGTGAAAACATTTCTGGCGGAGAAAGTCTGCTTTATTTCTACTTCATTACAGATTAAGGCCAACAGTATGGTGATAAAGAGGGTGGGTGGACTCCGGAGAGGTGTTGGGAAAGACATCTGGAAAGAAACCTCCTGACGATAAGGAAACCTGGCGGTGGAATGATGAAGTGAAAGAGGTGGTGAAAGCCAAAAAAGATGCAAAAAAGATCTGGGAAAAGTATGGACATAAGAAACAAGTAAAGAAAGCAGTTGCACGAGAAAAGGCACGAGCATTAAATGACATGTACAAAGAGCTGGAAAACCTGAGGGGGAGAGAAAAATTCACAGAATTGCAAAGTCGAGGGACAAGAACACCAAAGACTACTCCCATGTAAAACAGGTTGAGAATGGGAATGGAGTGGTTTTATGCAACGAAGATAAGATAAAGGAGAGATGGAAGGAATATTATGAACACCTGTTAAATGAAGAAAATCCTAGAAAATTCTTTGAAGATGGATTCCAGAACCTTGGTATGACACATACTATTAGTAGGAAGAAGTAAAGAACGCACTAAAGAAGATGAAAAATGGTAAAGCAATAGGACCAGATGGAATTCCTGCAGGGGTGTGGAAGAGCCTGGGAGAAGAAGGAATAGACAAGCTGTGGGACCTAGCAAAGAAAATATGCAGTCAGGAGAAGATACCAAAAGAATTGAGAGAAAGCTTTATATTTCTTATCTATAAAGAGAAGGGTGACATTCAGGACTGTGCAAACTACAGAGGAACAAAGTCAAATGTCTCACACCATGAAAATCTGGGAAAGAATAATGGATCAAAGAATTAGAGAAGAAACATCTGTAAGTGAAGAACAATTTGGTTTCATGCCAGGAAGAGGAACGACAGATGCAGTGTTTGCCCTCCGACAGATGATGAAAAACACAGAGAAAAGCAGAAAGGACTGCACATAGTATTCATAGATCTGGAAAAGGCATACGATAGAGCACCACGCCAAGAGGTTTGGAGGTGCATGCGAGTAAAGGGAACACCGGAGAAGTATGTGAGGTTGGTCCAAGATATGAATGAAGGAGCAAAAACGCAGGTTAGAAGCATTGTTGGGTTAACTGAATGGATACCGGTACGAGTTGGTTTACATCAGGGATCTGCTTTAAGTCCATATCTTTTGGACCTGATAATGGATGTGCTTTCTCAAGGAATAAGAGATAAATCCCCCTGGTGCATGTTGTTTGCTGATGACATCGTGTTATGCAGCATCAACAGAGAGGTAGTGGAGTCAAAACTGGAGCAATGGAGGAAGGTACTGAAAGACAGAGGTTTAAAGATCAGTAGGAAGAAG
The DNA here is from genome assembly GCF_040412425.1 of Macrobrachium rosenbergii. Lineage (NCBI taxonomy): Eukaryota > Metazoa > Arthropoda > Malacostraca > Decapoda > Palaemonidae > Macrobrachium > Macrobrachium rosenbergii. Next base: position 19,373,046 of record NC_089754.1, read on the forward strand.
ACTGAATACCTAAGTTTTATTAAAGATCAAGACTCCGAGATTAGTATGGAAGGGACAAGTTTGAAACCGAGTAGAAAAATGCAAGTATCTTGGTTCAACAGTGGCTGATGATGGAAATTTGGATGTAGAAATAACACACACATTGCAGGCTGGATGGAAAAACAATTTTTCCATCCAGCCTGCATTGTGTGTGTTATTGAACCGAGTAGAAAAATACAAGTATCTTGGTTCAACAGTGAAACAAGATACTTGTATTTTTCTACTCGGTTCAAACTTGTCCCTTCCATACTAATCTCGGAGTCTTCAATAAAACTTATGTAATCAGTCTTCTTCCTACTGATCTTTAAAGACAGTAGTGAGACCAGCTTTGATGTATGGAGCAGAAACATGGCCAGTAAAGAGAGTGCAAGAGAAGAAATTGGATGCGGTAGAGATGAAAATGCTCAGGTGGATGTGTGGAGTAACAAAACTGGACAGGATCAAAAATGAAAAATTAAGAGGAACTACTAAAGTCGTAGAACTATCAAAGAAGGCCCAGGAAAGAAGACTGCAGTGGTATGGCCATGTGATGAGAAGGGAGGAGACATATGTAGGGGGGAGAGTGATGCAGATGGAGGTGCCTGGTGGGAGAGCAAGAGGAAGACCGAAAAGCGAAGGTGGATGGATGTAGTTAGAGAAGATCTGAGACAAACAATTGTCAGAGGACGATGTGTTTGACCGAGCCAGGTGGAGGAAAGCTGTCAGGAAACATCGACCCCACATAGATGCAGAGAAAGAAGAAGACAGATTAAGACATCATCATCATCATCATCATCAAGCGCCTCTAACGCTGGTCGAGGCGAAGGGTCTTTGTGAAATTCCGGTACTCATGACTTTCCTGTATTTTCACTTCACGGATCTCCATTCATTTCCATCCTCTTTCCTCGTAGCCCTCATCCCATATAGTATGGGTTTTCCAACATTTTTGGTGCCCATAGGAGCCCTACTATCACTATCATGAACTATTCTAAATCTGTAATGAAGGATCAAGGTAATGGGAAATCATAATCCGTTCACAAACACAAATGCCACAGAGAAAGAGAGGATAACAGCAAGGCATGCAGTCCAGAGTTGAAATATGACTGAATATGTAAATTGCCTTAGCTACAAGCATTTAGTTAACCAACAACAATTTACTTTCTGTAAAGAAAAAGATTGAAATCTACTTGAATGCTAAAGCTACCCACTGACTTGAATCAATGGCAAAAATAAGACAACAGACACGATATATATATATATATATATATATATATATATATATATATATATATATATATATATAGAGATATATAGATATATATAGATATAGAGACATAGAGAGATAGAGAGATATATAGATATATATATATATATATATAATACATACACTGACCTACATACAGCCGAAGTCTATATATGAAAATGATATATAGGACCAACAATTAAAACTTTGAGCTGTAATTGAATGTCATTGTGTAGACCCACAGGGCGAATTAGGGAATGGTGACATAAAAGAAGAATGATAGAGAGAGAGAGAGACAGACAAACAGACAGAGAGAGAGAGAGAGAGAGAGAGAGAGAAAGAACTGCTTCTATTCAAAACTTCGACCTGCTCTCTCGAAGTCTGGGTGAAAATCTCTATAGGACCAACAATTAAAACTTTGAGCTGATAATCAAATGTCATTGGGTAGAACCAAGGGCGACAAGGGAATGGTGACATAAAAATCTCTGAAATGACGACTTTTCATTTTCAGAAAACAAATCTGGGTTATCTTGAGAGGAAAATTACATTTAATGGTACCATTGATAGAAATATCTCATTTTAATATAATTTTTCTGTCTTTCTCTCTTTCCTCCATCTCTAGTTGTGTCTCTAAAACTGATTGATCGCTATGTCACTCAAATTCCCCTGACTGTGTCAACCAATGTGGATTAAATGATAATTTGATCCAGGTAATCTTGTCTGTCCGGGATCGAATGGTTTCATTTACGGGAATTATTTATCTTTTAAATAAAATTACTATATGGTGGTGTATAGAAATATGTACATTTTAATATAATTTTTCTGTCTTTAATCCTCATTTCCGTCCATCTCTGAAAGGTGTGTCATAGCGAAAACTTGATTGATCGCTATGTAAACACGGCGAAATAATTCACTGACTGTGTTCAGCCCCTGGGGTCAAATGGATTAAATGATATTTGATACCTGGGGAAAATGTCCTGCATCTCGCTACCTGACTGAAATTTTAGGACATCGTAATGACTGATTACGCATGTTGACTGTAACATTATATATATATATATATATATATATATATATATATATATATATATATATATATATATATATATATATATATATATATATATATATATATGATGCATATAGGATCAGTAATTAAAACTTTGAGCAATGGCCGAATGTCATTGCGTAGACCCACAGGGTAAATTAGGGCTTGGCGAAGTAAAGAGGAAAAACGATACTGTCCACTTTCGAAAAGAAATCTCGGCGTTAAAAAATTACATTTAAAGTTATAAATGAATGAAGACAATCTCTCTCTCTCTCTCTCTCTCTCTCTCTCTCTCTCTCTCTCTCTCTCTCTCGATGAGTTAATCCCACAACCCCTTATTACTCCCAACCTGTCGTTGGGGCAAAAAAAAAAAAAAAAAAAAAATTGGTGATATTTGGTGTTGCTACGAAGAGAAGCTAGAGATTGTCTGAAATGCAGTATTTGGATACGTTTGCAGATACACAGTTCGGACATCAAATCAGTAAGTGTGTTCTATCTGGTAGAATGTTGTCTCTTGGCTTTCTACGTCAAAGTTCATTTTATAATTTTGGTGGTGGGCTGTGTACATGAGTATAAATTTGTTTTTTATTTACACATATACATATTTTATTTTTTCACATACTACTTATTTTTTATACATCAAGCCTCACGAACTGCGGGATTATACAGGATTCAGAAAAGCCATTAACCCCTTCTTACGCCATTACATGTTCAACATCACTCTAACTCTCCCAAACCACTATATATGACTTTTTCCTCTCTCCCCTGGCCCATACTCTCCCTTGTTCCTTTCTAAGAAGTCTTGTCCTCTCGCTGAATCAATATTAAGTCGACGTGACAAAGTAATTTGTGACCCCGACTTGGTGTGAGGTGAAAACTGCCACTGGTAGTGATGTCCTATTTAGGAGACTGCGGACACCCTCGCAGGAGGTACGGCTCCATCCAAAAATTGTTTTCTAAATACTTTAAATGTGTTTCTAAAAGACAGACGTTTATAGATAAAAACGTAAACAAGTGAGATAATTTGCTTGAAATTTTGTTAAACATATTAATGCTTTAGAATTATCATTCTTATTTTAGAGGTACTAAATTTTAAATTATATCTTTTAGATCATCTTGTGTCTTGTCAAGATAATATTTATGATCTGCTACTATGAATAAAAGAGTTTATCTCAGAGAAATTTCTTTTATTTATTTTTTTCATTAAAAAGAGAAAATGAACATAATAACTACTACTCTCACATATTATATGGACAACATAATTTTCTCTATGTCTAGGTCTTCAATAATTTCAGTACTATTTTCACATCACGGTTTTCCTGATCACCTTGTTGGAAGCTTACTGAGAAAAGTAACGTACATTATAGATATTTTTATGCCTGTTCTACGCTTTAAACATTCTTTGTATCTGAAAGAATACTGTCATTGCTTTAATGCATTATAGCTCCAGTTCAAAATTTAACTAATAACCGTTCAGTTTAAACTTTCAAAAACAGTTAATCAGAAACCAGAACTTAGAATTTAGATGAGAACATGCTCCAGTTCAAAATTTAACTAATAACCGTTCAGTTTAAACTTTCAAAAACACACACACCTATCTATCCATCTATCTAACAACCTATTTATCATGATAGGGTGTGGGTGGAAAACTAAGGTAAAGATGATTTTATTGCTTAAATAAATATTCAATTGCATAAGTTGCAAGCTCAGATGGTAAGACTTCGAACCAAAGAACATCAATCATGAATTTTGAAAGGGTTAAGAAGTTTAATCAGAATCTTTTATTTTCATCTTTACCAAACTTTTTTTCCTTTCGTTTAAGAAAAATCACTAGCATGTTGAAGAAGATGTATATGTATATATATATATATATATATATATATATATATATATATATATATATATATATATATAAATTATATATATATTAGCTTAATGATGAATAATATTGCCAAGACCAGGAAGAACATTCTTTATTACGAGCTTTCGAGGTATAAAACCTCATCATCAGGCTGAAAAACCGACAAGGATGATAATCGATGAAATTACAATAAAATGAATTGTCATAAGTCTTCAGCAAAAATACTAACCAAATATATAAAACGAACAGTAAATACAAACTAAAAGGGTCAGACGCAAAATAACGAAAAATTAAAAAAGAACACGAACATAAAAATATAAAAATAAGGTGAAATGTAAACAAACTACCACTCACAAAATAAAATATTTAACGACCCAATTGTGTACCTACTATGAAGTTACGCGATAGCTAGTTGAATACCAGACGAGTTGTTGTTCAATTCCGGTTTCATCTTTTTAATAACCAGCGACTCTGAAATCAAAAGGTCCAGTCTATTTGAACAAAAAGACAGTACCTGAAAATCCAGGTCAGTGAAAGGATGGTCCTGCGCTAAACTGTGTTCCCTAATGGCAGAAAAGGGTGGTTTGGAAAGAGGAAACCTAGTTCTAATAGAAAGCCCTCTGTTGTTCCAAAATTCTGTCTGAGCCAGCGGGAACTGGATCGCAGACCACACTGCGAACAAGTGAACAAGTAAACAACACAGGAATTAAGGTCCACAGGCAGAGTAGGCTTCTCCCTCAAAAGTGACCTTACAGTAAAAGGATTATTGAAAACAAACCGGAAACTAATTTGAGGGAAACAATGCTTAAGTATTTCTTGTAACTTTTTTCGGACCATATAGCTAGTATGACCAAGGTAAGGCAATTTAATGTACTTTACATCTTACTAGCAGTATTGTACACTGGTCTGGAACAAAACTTTTCATTTAAAAAATTTTTCAGAACTTTGCAGAATACAAAAACGGGATATGATTTTCAGAAAAATAATTCAGGAGGAAGCTAAGATTTCCTTGTAGCCGCCCAATTACCGAGTGTATATATATACATATATATATACTGTATATATATATATATATATATATATATATATATATATATATATATATATATATATGAGCCTCGATGGCCAAGTCGGTTAGAGCAGCAACTTCAGACTTCATAGAGGTCAGTGGCGCGGGTTCATATCTGCAGCCGACCGGTCAGAGAGGCGGACACTTCGCTACCCGTGTAAACACCCCGGGATTATGTATGTAATCAACGGATAGGTTTGCTGAAAAGCAAATGTGTGTTACAGACTAATACACACACAAGCAAAGTCACTCCAACATCTCCTAAAAACATAACAGACGCCTCACACGTCTCGAACTGTCCACCTAAAACCGCGCAACAACTTCTCGCTGCTGGGAGAAAGGGCGTTGGTGACTGGTACAATAGTTAGTTAGTTAGTTATTTTATTGACAAAAGTATACAATAATTAGTACAAATTTGTCCACAAACGTGACATAATACAAAATATACAAAGTAAACAGTAATCTCTGTTCTTGCAAGTACATAGCCTATCCAGAAAAAAAAATTATTAACAAGAAAAATAAAATATCAAGTACAAATAACATAATCCTATAAGATTATAAAAATAAACGAAAAAGGAACTTACTATAAGGAAAAAATGGTTACATAACTATTCAAAATCAAGTCCTCATACATATACATACGCTACCGGGGTCTAAGCGATGATAGGTAGGGAGCCGATCGAGACTAAGGTCTACCCCGAAGCCAAATCAAAGTCCTTCAAAAGAAGGCATTGTGCTTACCCCATACAAATGGGAAAAAGCACGTTAAAAGAATATATATATATATATATATATATATATATATATATATATATATATATATATATATATATATATATATATATATATATATGTGTGTGTGTGTGTGTGTATGTATATATATATATATATATATATATATATATATATATATATATATATATATATATATATATATATATATATATATATATATATATATATATATATATTGTATATAACATAGGCAGCAGTCCATCCAACTTTCCAGCAAAATCATTTTAAACAAACGATTCTTAGATTTTATTCCATGAGAAAATCTAAAAAAAAATTATATATATATATATATATATATATATATATATTACATATATATAACGTATAAACAGAGTGCATCCAACTTTATAGCAAAACCATGAGGAAAAACCCTAATTGGCTAAAAATTTCCCCCAAAAATAAAGGTGCGGCTGGAGAATCAGTCACTATATGGCCCAGAATCAGCTTCTTGAAATACGACTCGCAAGCTCCTATCTTTCTTTTGATTCTGAAAAAAAAAAAGATTTATAGCTCTAATAGGACACATATAATTGGGACCATAACCTGAGAACTCACGTTTCCCTAACAGTTAAGGCTTATAGGAACATTGGCGTAATTTGGATCAAATCCAGATTTCGTTGGAAACGTGGCTGCCACTGGATCAGGACCCACTTTCTACTCGTTAATAAACAATAACTTCGGAACATTCGTAACAACAGTAGTAGTTTTTTATGGAAGTAAACTGAAACACCACAGCGCCAAACCGGCGATCGCAGAGGTTGGAGAATTCAAAATTCACGCTTCTCCCAGGTAGAAGAATAAAACGATTCAGAAAGCAAGAGAGAGTCAGTAACATTGTATTGTTAACGAGGTCTCCATAAAGAACCTTGGACGATGAGAAAAAAGAAAATCCATCGGCTGAACTTTCCCTGAAGCCTAGAATATTTTCACCGAAGGGAAAAGATGAGTATACATATACTACATTAGTGTTATTATTGAGTGGTTCCATGCGAAAACTAACCCACACTTCTAGAATCCCTTACGCATCATCCGAATGATTGAATGATTCTGTTCTTGCATGAACGGTGAAAATTAGAGCAGGATAAAATTAAAGAAGCAAGTCAGCTAATTGTGAAGAGACATAAGGAGCGGTTAGAATGTAAAAGACAGCGAGCCATTTTCCTGAGGGCCAAAGGGACACTGTAAAAGAAACTTCATTGCTGTCTGCAGTGCGCTACGCAAAGCACAGCGTGATACACCGTGCACTCGCACACACCCCAACCCCCATCCCCCACCAAAGCCACAGGTGTCCTTCATAACAAATTTTACTGCATCCTCGCACGATTATTTAAAAGAAAAAAAAAGTTCCTTGGCGAATACACTCTATGATAAAAAGAATGGATAAAATTACTCGTACTCCTGCGAACAAGCACAGGTTCTCTGGAAAACATCTTGAACATAAATTTAATTAAGTGGGGCAACCGAAGCCCCTGTCGATGGTCACTCTAGGTACAGGTACAAACACCTTGTTAGTTGCTTGATGAACTGATGGGTAATCTGGCCTGGTGTCGCACCGTAAAACCTAATTGGCATTGTTCTGTGCTATACCACACAGTTCTAGTCAACGCTGCAAGAAATTAAAAAAGAAAATTTATTGACGAACGTGTTTGAAAATGTATCGCAGCAAATCAAAGACTAGTTACTGCAACAACCAACCACCTCCATTCAGTATAAGATGAATATTGACTAACCTCTGATTTTTCAGTTCTAAACCGTGGTTCTCAGGAAGGCGAGCCAATACACCGAGGCCCTTCAAGCAGATAGAACCAATAGCTTATTAATCGTGCAGTGGGGCCATATTTGTCTCGTTCCAGCCAACGAACGAGTGTTTTCATTAACGTATAACCAAGCGCAAAATCAGTTTTGCTTTCGTGTCCCAATTTGTTTGCTTCGGCCATCAAGAAATATTCGAGGGGGTTTATTTCCCTGCCACTAAAATGGCAAAAAGCCAACAATCATGAATGGGTAAAGATTGTTTGATTAGGTTTTTTTTTAGGAATGAACAAAGGTGGCTTTCCAGTATAAAAATATTCAAATGCACCTCTTAATAAGAATATAATATAAAGGATATCGGGTGAATTTACGAACTACAAATACCAACGATATATTCAAAAGCTGAAAATGTCACAAACCGTAGAAAGGAAAATGCACTGATTGATTCCAATTTTGCATATAAAACATTCGCTCGAAGTTGCTCAACTATAATTTAAAAATTCTCATTTAGATTGTATTAATAACTCACTCTTGAAGCATTGCGTTACACGGTAAAAGTTATCTTAATGTGGTAATAGACGAAAGATCGCACGAATTCGTAATTAGGTAAACCGATTAGATGAAATTAGTAATTATTCCTTTGTATCAGCAACAGAAGCGTTTACAGCAAACATCAAAACCCCATCGTGTTGAGACAATCTTCACGCAGAAGTGATAATCGCGATCATAATGGCAAGTAAAAGGAAAGAGAGCAACTCACGTTCCAATATCAAAAGGAAAACAGCATTTTACTCACGTTCCAATATCTAAAAATTTTCCCTAACTTTTATTGATTTGTTTATTGCGCGATTTTTACAAACTTGCATATTTTCGAATCGCTTCTGATAGTAAAAAGATACTAAAAATGATTCATCGTGACATTATAATACTAATGTAAATTTTCCCTAACTATATGTTGCATTTCATTGCGTCATGTCACATGCGCATTACATACATGCACAACACACACAGAATATATGTGTGTGTGTACAGATAGTGTTTATATATATACACACAAATAAAACAAAATAATATCATATATATATATATATATATATATATATATATATATATATATATATATATATATATATATGTGTGTGTGTGTGTGTGTGTGTAATTGTAATAGCCACAATGCACTCTTAACTTCTCGTAAAGATATCTGATTTTATATAATTTATTTCACACACCCACAAGTCAAGAGGGCATTGTGGCTATTAAGCTGCATATGTATCTGTAAAAAATAACCAGTAGATTCTACACACACACAACACACTGTATCATATATATATATATATATATATATATATATATATATATATATATATATATATATATATATATATATTTTAAAACTTCCGTACACTTCAGCAAAGTGAAATGAACTAAAGCTCAAGATCAGTCTTTTCATGAATGATGTCATTCCCTTGTCATTTTTCTCGTCCACAAAACTTTTGTTGATTTTGACAGGGGTTAGGTTCGTCAAACAATTCGTCACGAACATCTCAAGGCGGCACAATTAAATACAAGTCCCTGTACTGCTCTTGGGTGCGTTTGTCAAGACACGAAACGTTTTAGGATGAAATCTGACCTACACGTAACAAAATTACGAGTTGAAATGTATTTTAGACCGTTGGTAATTGATCCGCTTGACAGAAATTGAACTCGACAAAACGGCACAAAAAATAATTTCGCTTTAATTCTGACGAAAGGGAATTGGAAATTTGCAAAGCCAAATCTGAATTTAAAGAATGTCGAATGTAAAACTGGTTTACTGGGAAGGAAAAAGGATTAGCCTATCTATATTTTAGTCAAAAATTATTTGATTAAGTAGACACTCTTAGAAGTTAATTGCAATCCTTTTAAACTATAAAACTGATACTGTAAAAAAAATTGTTGGTGTGGAAGGATTCTAATTTGAAGTTCAGATTATGAGGAAACATGTTTAAAAATTACTTAGAAAATGGAAAAAGGATATAGACAGCTTTCAGTTATTTTCAGCTACAAACAAATCAGCAACGAAAAGAAAAATAAGAAATTGGTTGCGACAAGATGATTGCTGGAACTGCAATAATGACTATCAAAATATTTTCACTCTCAATTTGTTATCTTTAGTCTTTTTCTGTTAAGAGAACCTGAACTGGTTTGGAAATATGTTCATGAAATGTTTGGAGTAACTCCATTATTCCTGAGAGAGTAGGAAATATCGATGAGTAATAAAATAACAATATTCAAACGAGATTCTGATATAATTCATAGCTTTGGAGTTTACCCCCTTCGTTTTAGGGCTGAATGCACGATTTTGATGGTAATAATTCTCAGAAATGACGTAAAAATTTATTTTCCCATCTTCTATAGAAGAGAGAGGAACGAATTTAAAAAGGAAAGAAACCAAACTCTTGATGTAGGAAACCAGTTTACATTTAATGTAATTAATCCATAGACATGTTGATTTCTAAAGTCAGATTTTAAAAAACAATCGTGAAAAATAGGATAATAACACTAAACCTTATACAAAAGCCACGTAATGTCCTTTGGCATTAATCTAACGAACAGTTTGGGTCATGCCAAACAATATTACTTATTCGGAACATTCTGCGTTGCGTACTGTTGGCTTAATGAACATGTAGTTGGGAGGGCATTTGCATAAGTGTTTATCACTTTTCGAGCTGAAATGAATGCTTACCCTTCGTGCCCTGCTCGTTTTGCTGTCTATTCCATTTCCATGGAAAGTAATACAGTTAATTTTATTATGATGCTTTGAGGTTGGACGGTAAGATGGATAAATTATAAACAAATAAATTTATAACAATTATATAAATAATAATTGAACATAGGTGAGTAAATAACCAACAAACACTTGATTAAATTATTAAATGGCCACCTTGTTATGCTTTACTTGATTGTTCTACACAAGATTGTCAGTTCTGAACTGAAGAAGATCCTGCGAGGTACAGATTAAAAAAGAGAGAGCTATCATTGTTGACATTCCTTGATAGAAGAATCAAAATAAGAATGTGTGGTTAATCGCAGAGAAATCGAACAAAACAGAAATATCTCTCTCATTGAAACATTATGCAACAAAATATGAGCAAAGTTCTCCAAATAATATAGACATTAAAACTAAATGATAGCCTAAAGTTATTTACGTGCACTCTTGTTAAAAAAAATACACCATAACTGAATTGATAGTTCGAAATAACATATTTCCCGCCTTTGTCTGACGGCTAAAGGTTTGCTATATTTTGTTATCGTACTTAGTTTAATGATCACCTGGTTTGTTTTGAAGCTTGTGTAAAGAAAAATTTTCTTTGATTTGATTTCACATTTGATAAAACATTTTTCGGTACAAATGGGGCATAAAACTGATATATTGGTATTGAAGACTTATTTATTTCCTTAAAATGTAAGCATCGTATGAAGCGTCGATTGCAGAGTATTCATTAAATTTATGTGGAATGGTTACAGATAGAATTCAAAGAGAAGGGATGGTGTGTGTGTGTGTGTGTGTGCCTTTTTTAAAATCTGCTATTCATAATATGAAATTTAACAGGTTTATGAATATCATTTGAAGAACTCAATACTGGAAAGAGTGACTGCATCTGAAAAAATGAACTTTTGAAAGAGGAGAACGGAACATTGAGTCCAGCGATAAAGCATTATGAGACATGCAGTTCTATCAGGAATAAGTCGTTTTGTTGTACAAGACTATCATGATGAACATTTATATATTATTGTTGAAGCAGCATTTATTTCTCTCTTTAGACAGCTGACAACCTAGAATTTCGACTCATTTCTGAAAACAATGCACGTCACTTTATAAAATCCTGTCGCACCAAAACACATGTCAGCTTTATAAAGCAATGATTGATTTCTATTTCAAAAGTTATGTTCCGTGGCAAAAACAGTGAGTCATTGTTGCCGACCTGAGATATCAAAAACACTGTCAAAATAACAGTCGTTTTACGACGCACAAAAGGGGGCCCTCTGCATTCACTCCCATTGCACTTCTATGATGACAAAAAGATGACATCAACGTAATACGAATTTTCCAACTCAATCCATACTGAATGCAGCTAAATGAAAAGTCAGATGCGTTTGATGTTCAGCAGGGAGAAAGGGAGAATGAGGTGGGGGCTGGGGGTTGTGGGACCTAAGTACATTTACATAAACGCATTTCGATTTGTGGTTTACGTAACTTGTTACCATACACTCCTGACAACAGAATGGGTAAATATTTTTTTCCCTTCCATTCAGGTAGTGTGTAAGATTGCAAAGCTATTTCTTATCTAATAAATATATAAAGTAATTAAGTAAGTCAGTACTAGAAAGTTTGTGGGTATTGATTGATATTGACAAGTAAGGAAATGGGACAGATGAACTACGCAGCCCGTGTAATGTTTTGGTTTTATTGTTGAGAACCTTTCTAGTA
>NC_089754.1:19390302-19430302 GCF_040412425.1 Macrobrachium rosenbergii
AGTCTTACTGTAACATATATATTACATTTCAATATTATAATTATATGTTATGCTTAGCTGCGTTACTTATATTACTAATATTGGTTAATATGCAAAATAAAGAGTATAGTATGTACTATCGAGTGTCTGAAAACGTTTGTTTTTACTGACGTATAAATGTTCGTGGTTAGGAAATATCTGTTAAGTGTTACGGACATCTGTCAGAGTTACCCGCAAGAGAATATTGCTAGACAGAAGCCACATCAACAAACACAACTTTAAGAAAGATAAATCACATCTAACAACAATAGGGAAGAAGTTATAATAATCCTTTCTAATTCTTACATGGAAACAAATACGAAAGTTCTTTACTTTACGGACAGGAACAAATAAAAGACACCTATCTCTTAACACTTGGGTGTATCCTGTAAAAGTTTTACCATTTTCCCTAAAAGAAAAATATTTTGCAGAAGAAAATGAGGGTGAAGTCAAATACTAAAAGTTTTCAAGATGCAGTCCTGGGGAGCACCGCCCCCCTAGGGATGAGTTCATTGAAAGTTCTTGTTTGGAAGGTACACTCGTCATCCGGATTATGCCTACAGTAGTTCGTGGCTGGATATTTAGAAGGCGAACATTTTTTGGCGGGGCCTACGAACATTTCGTCGACATTTCGAAGATGGACCTTTCGTATAAAGACATTTCATTGATTAATTGCTCGCAGAGGTATGATAAATTTTTATTTCAATACCACAACCACTCCCATAGCTCAGTGTTGAAATACCACAACCACTCCTATGAGGTCTGTGTTGAAATACCACAACCACTCCTATGAGGTCTGTGTTGAAATACCACAAGCACTCCCATGAGCTCAGTGTTGAAATACCACAACCACTCCTATGAGGTCTGTGTTGAAATACCACAAGCACTCCCATGAGCTCTGTATTGAAATACCACAACCACTCTCATGAGTTCTGTGTTGAAATACCACAAGTACTCCCATGAGCTCTGTGTTGACATACCACAAGCACTCCCATGAGTTTTGTGTTGAATTACCACAAGTTCTCCCATGAGCTCTGTGTTGACATACCACAAGCACTCCCACGAGCTCTGTGTTGAACTACCACAACCACTCCCATGAGCTCTGTATTGAAATGCCACAAGCATTCCCATTAGTTCTGTGTTGAAATACCACAAGCACTCCCATGAGATCTGTGCTGAGATACCACAAGCACTCCCATGAGGTCTGTGTTGAAATACCACAACCACTCCCATGACCTCTGTGTTGAAATACCACAACCACTCCCACGAACGCCGTGTTTAAATACCACAACCTTGGAAACAAATGTCAAAACGTAAACAAAAAACGGTAAGTACCTCGGTAACAGTAAATTTGAGATAGATTTTAGTATGATTTTCGTTTTAGGTATATTAAGGGTACCTAAGAGCACAGCATAAAAGCTCCAGTGTTGAGTTTTGGTATTAAAGCAAAATAATACCGGAGACATTATATCGATAACAATCATATCTCCAAGAAAATTCTACCTTCGAATTTTCACTTCGGACATTGCACCGATGGTCATTTCACTGACAGGCATTTTGCTAATGGACATTTCGACGGCTGTCATATTTTGGTCGGGCGTTCACTTCACGAGCCGAATATTTCCGTGACAGATATGCTGATTTGTATATTTATATGCATAATATTGAGAAGAGATATGGCCCAGTTAAGCTAAGCCCTCAGTAAGGTCCCTGCAATTTTGATTAGGATTGGCTAGAATATATTGGATTCGGTTACTTTTACGATGAATACTAATTGCTCCATTAGGGGCCACATTTTCTACGTTGTTCATTTTATCTTTTGGTAATAAATGGGAAATAAGTAAATGTCATGTTTTTACTCGAAAAACTTTGCTTTCTACATGGGAATTCCCATTCTACCAAATATAAGTCAGTAATATATCCATTAATGTAATGTTCTTCTTTCAAAGCGCTGATAACCATCCAGATAATGTTTATCCGGCAATCTCGTCTAACAATCACCAAAAATGCATCAAGTAATTGCTAACGATTTCCTTTCAAAAACTTATTCCCTAAGTACCTTTTATTTCCTGGAATGTTATGCATTTAGGAATTTAATATTCACATAAAAAATTGTGTTGGTTTTCAGAATCTGGTAAGTTGTAAGTTTGATGCTACTATGCAAATGCCTAAAACCTAGGTGGAATTAGTAAAACTAATTAATTACAAAAATATTTTTGAGAACATAAGGTTCAGGTGTCAGATATGGTGTTATTAACTTCTCAAATGTTGCAAACTCTGGCATTGCTAAGGGAATCCTACCTTCAATTCAGTTTTAACAAAACACGCAAGCTCTACAGAATGTCTTGTAACGGAAAAAATGAAGACTCGATGTGGTAGCCGAAGGTACTTTTGTAAACGAAATTATTTCTCTGAATTTCTGTATTCGTCAAAAATACACAAAGGCCAAGAAGTAGAAACGACTTATTAAACTGCAGCTGCAGATTCAGTGACCTTAAGAAAAGCAGCCTCCGTCCTTACCCTTATAATTGAGATTGCCTCATGGAATCCTAAGCTGAGTCAGAGTCCTTACCCTTATAATCCAGATTGCCTCATGGAATCCTAAGCTGAGTCAGTCCTTAACCTTATAATCCAGATTGTCTCATGGAATCCTAAGCTGAGTCAGGGTCCTTACCCTTATAATCCAGATTGCCTCATGGAATTCTAAGCTGAATCAGTCCTTAACCTTATAATCCAGATTGCCTCATGGAATCCTAATCTAAGTCAGAGTCCTCACCCTTATAAATCCAGATTGCATCATGGAATCCTAAGCTGTCAGAGTCCCCTTCAGATTTTCGTTGATACAATTTAGCCTCTTGTATTTTTGCAAAGCTCTGATACAAGGTATGAAGGTTGGAGATAACAGATGCATAAACCTCTCTTAAAAATATCTCTGGGTCTAGAGGTATGCATTTAGTCAAAAGAATAAAATATACTACGACCAAAAATATCCTAGTTGGTATGAATTTTACACACCCTGGAGGAAGCAGAGAAATGGTTATCATCATAAACCGCTAAGGACATTGTTTATTACACAACTTTGTTAAGGTCTGAAAAACTAAATAATGTGTATGAACTCATAAATAAATACAGAAATACTTGCTCAAGATAGGTGCAAATTTTATTTAGATGGTAAAGGTAACTATGCCGAAATTCAACATGCAAAAAACCCTTAGGTACCCACGCCCTCTGCTCTGGGCGCTGACATCCTTTAGCGGTACTCCCCCAAAGACAAACAATTCACCTCCGATAGCAATGCCCTTTGTTAACCCCAGACATCCTGCCGATTATATTTGGAGACTGTACAGTGAGCCTCTGCGAACAGTTTCCTAAATTATAATAATTTAGTTTTTCTACACAAACTCATCTTTCCCTCTCATTACGTAATCATCGACTGAGCAAGAAACGAATACTTAAAATCGCCTTTGATCAAGAGAGAGCTAACGAAATTTCCCAGTTACTGAAAGAAATTCCTGTGATATACAACGGCAGAGGTTAGCATCCTTTTTGCTTGATAAATGAACCAATGCAGTATGCCGAAAACATTCAGATAGGGTTGATATCCATCGAATGTGCATTTGATTGTATCCTTTAATGGCTAAGAAACAGCTACTATTCAGATTAAAACGATGATGTTGAACGAAAAGGAAACATACTCAGATGGTTGTTTATTGCTTGCACGATGATGGAGATTCCTTATCAAACACCACAATAAAGCTTAATCTTCGAATACTGATCGTTGTGTTATTCATACAATTTGCATAACGTTCGCAACAGGTGCTGTTTGACGTGACATTCAGGCGCCTCTTAGTACAGAAACACAAAGCACCTGAATTGCAATAGATTATTATTAATTAGCCGACTGATTATGTATCTGGGTTACAGCTACCAGGGCCACATGTAAAAAAAATTGAAATGAAGGTATGTTCATCTCCACCAGCACTTCACATGCCTGTTGGCTGGAATACCACCACTGTCTTAGCAAATTTAGAAAGCGAATTAACAACTTCGAGATAGACATCTCATCTTTTATAAAATTATGTACAACAATTCCCTCACACCTCTCCCTTGAGAATAGACTTATAAAAGGTAATTTTCTCTCTAATTCTGTTTTGTGTGTGTAGAGAAGATTTATAATCATCAATTGATTTAGAAAATAAGTCATCATCAAGACATATGGGCTACTTTGTACTTTTATTTTGTTAGCCTTTATCTGAGAATTGCGGCAGTCATTAACATAATTTTCTCGCCATTTACGTTTCAAAATACAAGTTTATACTAATGAAGTTTTCATGATCGTTTCGAAGCAATTCCGAAGAAAAACATGAACTCAGCTCTCTTCCAAACTCTATGCATGAAGCAGTCAAGAACACTATTACCCCCATCAAACTTTATTGAATGTTGTCTGTATGAAATGAAAGTCAAAAACTTCTTTAACCTTGTCATCATTAATCTTAGAAGTGATAAACAATGATTCATATTCGAGGCTCCAGAAAAATCAGATATACAATTTGTAACTGGCAAGCGGACTTTAAAGGAATACGGAAATATTTTTTATTAAAGTCCTTTTATCCTTACTTTGTTATAAAGCTCACAGTGTCAGGAAAAATGACCTCAAGCCCCTGAAGAGACCAATTCCAAGTGACAATCATCAATAGAAATCCCCAGTTACTGTATAAACAAATATACTGGATTGATAACTGGATTGACAGTCACCAATTCGGCAAAAATGATTTCTCCCTGGCCTCATGTATTTGTCATACACAGGCCATTGCAAGGCAAGGCCCGTTTCTTTTTTACCTGAACATTTATTCTTTAAAGTACATTGTACAATAGCAGAGAAAAAATTCTATTTTTTTATGATTACAAACTCTTCACAACACTGAAGACCAGACAAGGTACTTTCAAGTAGTGAGGGTAGACATTATATGAACTTAATCCATATGTTTAGCCTTACTCTTATAATACACGTGACTGAAAGAAAATAAAGGTTTTAAAATAGAGATATTCATTCAAACCAGGTCCTTAAATACAGTGTATTTTTCAAAATTGAATTGGCAGGCCAAAAACTCTGTACTTCTACTAAAATAACTCTGTTGGTAGCAATTAAGGTTACATAGTTAAATCTGCTTGTTGCAAACAGGGGCTGATTTCCAATGTTCTAAGCTTATTTGTTGATATTACACATATTTTCGGTCAGTATTAACCTAACAATTTGTTTGGAACATTAGCCGTATAATTAAGGTGCTTTTTTTTTTAAGCTGGTTTTCCAAGTCCACCACCAACTTACGTCTTCTTCTCATTTGTCACTGGGATCCCTCGTTGTCTTTAATTACACTTACATAGCAATGAGAAACAAAAACAGTCCTCTCTAGCAAATAATACTTACCACGTCAAGGTACCCATTCACCCTACTATACTAGTCAGTTTACTGAGTTTAAGTGTGTGGAATACTCTCCCTAACCCTTCTTCATTTACCCTATAATATTTTGTGAAATTCTTACTTCGATTCGTGTTGAAGCTAGAAGGTTTTCTGCCCTAACTCTTCTCATTTTTCTTTCCTTTCTAAGTCCATGTCTTATGTGTTTTAGGTCTGATCTTGTCTAGGCCAGATCCTTTGGCTGACTTACCCTTTAATGCCTCCTCATACAAAGGAAACGATCTGTAAAAATCGTTGCTCGAACAGTGATTTCCTAAAGCAGAAAATTTTCTTCATTTGCTTTTTTCCAAATCAGAGTCCTTCTTTTATGCAGACGTTTACTAGATAAACATATGATTTGAGTAAAACAAAACACAAATATAGAAATTAAAATTTTCACCTAGTAAAGTATAAGCGAAGTAATTTTTCTCCAAAACACTTCACTTAAATACAAGTATTGACAGTCAATAAAACTTAGCTACAACGAGAACATTTAATTGAGAGAGGATCATATCAAAACATGTGTTCATTCATTTAATACAAAAAAACCATATAACCGAAGATGGGATAATTATTTTGAAATTCAAGTGCGATAAAGCCATGAAATGCTTGGGAATGTCAGTTCGCTAGGGTCAAAACACTTCACGGGCTCATATTCGATACTTCATTTCGTGCAGAGTGACACTGCAGATCTTTTCAGGAGGATGAAAGTTCTCATATGTAAGTATACGTATATATGTTAGAGGGAATATGCGAAATCAGTGATTTCACGAAATCCCTAGGGAATTTGTGAAATAACCAATTCGCTTAGGAACATTTGATCTCCGAGGGCTAGTAATAAACACGGCGAAACAGCGATTCATCAACACTCTTTCGCCGTGCTTAGTACTGGCCCTTGGGGATCTAATGTTCCTAAGCGAGTTGCTCATTTTACAAATTCCCTAGGGATTTCGTGAAATCCATGGATTTCACATATTCCTTATAACACACACACATATATATTACACATATAGATACATATACACACACATATAAATTATGTATATATGTGTGTATTCATAATATTATATATATATATATATATATATATATATATATATATATATATATATATATATATATATATATATATATATATATATATATATATATTAGTTAGCACAGGTTAATATCCTTAAATTTCGTGGTTTCATACTCATCGGGTTGGTGATATATATAAATATGAATAACGACGGGGAAGTAATTTATTCCAGATGTAAGTAGGTAAATCGTTATGCGACGGGGAATACAAATTTCCATTTCAGACAGCCACTATTAACCAATATGATTTCTTCCTCTCTCTATAATCCCTCTCATGTTGACCATTCGATCATTTTGACAGAAATGGCTCTCTATTTTACTTTCCTGTTTAAACGTTTCCTTGTGACCAACATTTTCATTTCATTTCTAAAAAGAAACGTCTCAGAAACGCGCATTTTCATTTTCTCCACCGAGCTTCATTTCCTGCTTCCAAGAAATAAACCTCACCTTTCGCGTAGAAAAGTAATAAGCAGCGTGTAATCACATGGCAAAATAGAGATACCGCGTGCAGGGCGACGCTAACTGCAGGGCGTTTGTCATTGGGATGAGCAGTAATTACTGGAAACGGCGCATTATTCAAGAATATTTGGATCGCACCACTGCTGAGTTATCAGACGCAATACAAACGGAGCAGGATGCAGCCTGGATTAAGACATTTCGTTTAAAGAATGCCCAAGACCACGCGGAAGTGAAGAAACATAAGGTAGAAATACGTAAAAGCGAGGCACAAAATAGTTTTGTTAAAATAACTGGTTATATGGAGTAAATGATTTTTTTTCTCGCCTCTCCGCGATTTCTAATTTTGTTTTTGGTACGTGCATCAACATTTTTGGTACGTGCATCACCATTTAGTTGTCAAGTTCCTCATATCTCTCCACTGAGTGAGATTTTTCATTTACGTGAGCGTTTTGTTCCAGCTTTTACGCGGCATTCATTTCAACCCTTTCTAGATATTTACACGTGTATACTGAAATGAGCATTCCACATTATTAGTAAAATAGAAATAATTAGGCTTAGATAACCTATGAAAACATTCAGCACTGGGAATGAAGATGATACAGTTGGTAAAGACGCTGACTTTTCATTAATTTTCACCTTATAAGTCCTTTTTTGAGCTGCAGGCACAAGGAATTCCACCTTTACTTTTATTTACTGAAGCTTTTTACACTTTTTGTGAGTTGAAGCTCTTAAAATTGAATTGACAATATGAGTTTAAAAATAAAGTAAAAAATGCTCCGAAGTTTCTTCGGCGCAATCGAGTTTTCTGTACACCGTATAATCAAGGCCACCGAAAATAGATCTATCTTTCGGCGGTTTCGGTGTAATGCTGTATGAGCCACGGCCCATGAAACTTTAACCATGGGCCGGTGGTGTCCTGTCCTATATCGTTGCCAGATGACCATGGATAACTTTAACCTTAAACAAAATAAAAACTACGGAGGCTAGAGGGCTGCAATTTAGTATGTTTGATGACTGGAGGGTGTATGGTCAACATACCAATTTGCAGCCTTCTAGCCTCAGCAGTCTTGAAGATCTGAGGGTGGACGGACAGACAAAGCCGGTACAATAATTTTCTGTTACATAAAACTAAAAAAGGGTACAGATTATGAATAAAAAAAACATTCGCAGACTCATTTGCAGATGCAAGAAAGAAAAAAGAGTGTCATTTCACAAACTTATCAGCCAGAGGTAGTGGCTTCTCTTTCTCCTGCAATAACTGGCCGCCAGGATATTTCACAATCCGGCAAAAGGCCGACAGTAAACCTCATGGCCATGCCATTCGTTTTGCATTCGCCGAAGTAAAGTTGTCAGCACGTTCTCAGAGAGAGCTACAGAGAAAGTATTTCTTTTATCAAATCGGCGTCACAACATCAAAGACCATATTCGAGAGAGAGAGAGAGAGAGAGAGAGAGAGAGAGAGAGAGAGAGAGAGAGAGAGACCAATTTGTGAACAGTCCGGTGGTTAGAAGGCTAGACTGGTTTTTAGAAGCAATAGGCTGATTTAGAGGGAGGTTGTAAAATCAGTTTTAGATTACAGAACAGGTAAAGGGTGCTGGGTCGAATTAAGATGGATGTTTTATGTTAATCTCTCAATTTTCAAGCGTTTTTGTTATCTGAAGTCACAGTTTTAGAACTAAATTGAATAAATTCTTATACATCTGTCATTTTATAAAGGAATGACTATCAAAATTAAGTCGTATATATATATATATATATATATATATATATATATATATATATATATATATATATATATATATATATATATATATATATACATGTGTGTGTGTGTGTGTGTGTATGTATACATATATATATATATATAAATATATACATACATATTTATATATATAAATTTATACATACATATTTATACACACACATATATATATATATATATATATATATATATATATATATATATATATATATATATATATATATATATATATATATATATATAATGCGCCAGTGTATATGACAAAATAAGCATTCCCGTTTTTGCCTTTCAAAAGTGATGAATATTTCGTATGAAAAGCGCTAAAGAGGTGGTTCCGCGAGATATAACAACGCAAATGATGATGGTTTAAATGAAAATTGAAGAATTGAGAAAAAAGCGTAGGAAATCCTAGTCCAAGTCATTCACATGGAGTTGATGCCTGAAGTGAATAGCCCTGTGAAGAAGACGGTTTGGAATATTTTATGAACAGACTAATGGCAGCGGCGTTCTGCGTTTGCTTTTGGATTTTGGTTGTGATGTGACGACCGTAAAGACCGTGAAATGATGCATATCATTAAGTGTGCTTTGCTTGTTTCGTAAGAATTTGTCCACAAAATCTTCACGAGTTTGCGCACCTTTTCTGTGATGTGTTGGTTTGTATATAGAACTTTCACTGCAATACGAAAAATAAATTAACAAAGAAAATGAGATTCACAAAAGATACATAAATGTATTAGTATCCAATAGTAACATTTCATTATGTATTTTGTAATTTTTAATGGGAGTTTTCCTTGCCATGATAGTAACACGTGACGTAATGAGGTACGAGGACGAGTATAATTGAATCCTGCATAAAGAAAACTGGTTTATCAGTGCAGGTTAAGGCAAACTTGTAGGAACTGAAACTAACTTCCCTTGTGCTCGTATAATCGTAGCCTTGAAAGTGTAGTATCAATAATCATGTTATTTCAACTATCAGTCGATATAACTCCATTCAATTTAGAAAAAGACGTGTTTGATAAAGATCTATAATATTACGTAAAAGAACTTCCATCGCAGTGAACATTTCTAAACTGACAGGAGGAAGGAACTCAAGGAAAACCGATTTCCTAGATAAAGGATAATAGTGCATTATTTCCATTTTGAAACAAAAAATTGTGTAATGAGGCTCTCCTATTTCATATGGTTTCAAATTCGAATCTCCTTGACGTTCTACACACACACAAACACACACACACATTTATACATACATACATATACATAAATATATTTATATATGTGTGTGTATATATTTATAGATATATATATGCGTCTGTGTGTGTGTGATGAGAAGACGGTAGAAGAAGATTAAGAAAGAAAAGCTAAGCAGACGCTTTAATAAGATAACGTTTAAATAGGAGCAGCGTCTTTTTTTCTGATTTTGGCAACGGAAAGCGAGAGGAAATGGCCCCAGGAAACGACTATTCAATGGGAAACGAGAAACGCATGATGGATTCGAAGGAGGAACCCAGCATCGGCTAATGATTTGTCGAAGGAAGTTACAGAACCGATGGATAATGATGGAGGAAGCTAAACACTGATAAGCAGCCTGTAGTAGATAATGCAAAGCGAGAGCACCAAAGACCGACCGGAAGGAACAAATCTACTGTGTTTGTTTTTACGTTTGTACGAAAATCAAATAGTTAATGAGAGCATATATATATGTATGTATATATAATGTGTGTGTTATGTGTTGTGGGTTTGTGTGCGTGCTCATGCATAGTAAAAGTAGTTGAGTAGTATGCAAAATTCCAGCATGTGGTCAAAGAGTCAGTAGGCAGTGTTTTTTTGTTATAGGATAGTAGGAGAAGGAAGTAAAATTAGTATGTAGTGAAATAAAGGAATGACGATTTGATATAAAAGTAAGTCTGACAGTATAGTGTGTTGAGTCTCCAAAGCTTTTTCATACCTAGTATATGGGAGTGATATGAGAAGTCACAGAATGGATGATAACTGGAAGTGCAAAGTTGTAGGATAAGAAAATGGGTCATGAATGGATTGTGGAATTGTGCCAGATCAGTTGGGAGTTTCAGTGCGCTGCTGATGAGCCATTGGTGTCGAAGGACGAGGAGGCTAGTGTTGCGGATGCTTTCTATGGAGAGGGTCTCTCAAGAAGATTAACCACTTATAGGACGGATATGTCAGTGACTGTTGTTTTGTTTATACTCTGAAACCATCCCTTGTTATGGCTTAATGTTGAGAAAAACTATTTGTTCCTTGGCAGTTTGCTTAATTCGGTGTCTGCATAATTGTGTGTGTACTTACGTGCAGATTTATTTACAATCATGTACGTAGTGCACATCTACACCTATATATTTCCGTATTTTTGCATTTGAGTACGTATATAATCTTTAGAGGCGTCGGTAATTATTAAGTTGATGAATAGCCAGTGTAATCTGAGGTTCGCTTCTCTTGATTATGAACGGATAAAATATTATATCATTCACTGATGAATAGACAAATAAAAAACTTACACTCGCCACTGTCCATGCAGTATATTTGGTTACTAAAGTAATAAATAACTAGGTAGATGAAAAACAATCCCAGGGAAAATGACATCGATCACTCCTGAAAAGCTTATGATTCCTGGCATAATGTTGAAAGTGAATTACAGTAAATGAATAAGACCAAAAGATGACTGCAGGTGACCAAGGATGAAAGACATCCTTTGACCGAAATCATGCCCCGGGATTCGGGAGAGGATAAAAAATACACGGACCCTTCACCTCAGGGATGAGAAGTTAGACATTGAAGGACAGTGTCCACTTGCCATGCAATGAAACTTTCAGTGGTGAACGGGGAATACGTTCGTAGAGGAAAACCTTCTGAAGGACTCATAAATCTTTCTAGCATCCAAAGGGGAAAAGGGGGAGCAGGACTTTCTTGATAATATGGGGTTGAATTACACCGTAATAAGGGTTAGAATCCTGAAGTCAAGGTTGAGAGTAAAGAACTAATAGTTATTAACTACCTTCTTGGACTTCAGAAAGAAGATAATCAACCTCTGCTTCACTTTGGTGGAAAAACCAATCGGCGATCAGGGTATCATAGAGGAAAGTTTAGGATCGGCATTTTTACCAATAAATAAATAAATTAAATAAATAAATAAATAAATAAATAAAATAAATATATAAAATAGATATAAAATAGACATAAAATGGACAAATAAATAATAAAATATTTATAAAATAGACATAAAATAGACAAATAAATAAATAAATTAATAAAGATAGCAATCAGCAGAAAAATAATCACGATTTTACCATTAGGAATGGTGCATACCAGTTTCTCACATCATCGTACTTCGTCAGTAATATAATGGAAAGAGACCACAAAATACAAAAGGCGTGGTAAATGAGCAGAGATCCGAGCCAGAAAAAGATGCAATACACGGAATGATTCCAATAAAATTTGGTCGTGCAATTTCATTCTAATCATTATCATTAATAATTACGAACCCACAATAATCGTTGGGAAATCTACTGGAATTTCAATACAATTTCTCCAATAGTGTTTTTAATTAACATTTTTTTGCAAATCAGATTAAAAAACATATCAGAATGATCTGCATTTTGTGTGGTTTCCAGTTATATCTTTTTCTTGCATTACAAACATAGATTTTACTAGTACAACGAGTGTACGGACACTGATACGGTCCATATAATGTGTTTTTTGAAGCTCCATCCTTCCTACCGTATAGGCTCCTCCTGACTTATTTAAAGATAGCGCAAATCCAAGGACAATAACCGGAATCTACACTAAATTTGATAATAATAATAATAATAATAATAATAATAATAATAATAATAATAATAATAATAATAATAATAAATAGAAGAAGAAGAAGAAGAAGAAGAAGAATGATAATATACTACAATATCAATTATTATTATTATTATTATTAATTTTATAGATATGGGTATGTTTATATTATTATTAATTTAGTGTAGATTCCGGTTACTCGTCCACGGATTTGCTCTATCTTAAATAAGTCAGGAGGAGCCTATACAGAGGGAAGGATGAAGCTTCAAAAAAAAAAATACATTTTTGGTTCCTCATGGAGCCCAAATCGGTAACGTTAACATGTCAGCATGTAGCATCCGGCATGCAATACAGACTAAAATAAGGCCCACGTATCTGCCAAAATAAGCTGTGAGAATACAGGTATGATGGATTTTAATTATGAAATGAGGCATAGAACAAGAAATTGATTAAACAAATTATTATTATTATTATTATTATTATTATTATTATTATTATTATTATTATTATTATTATCATTATTATTATTATTATTATTATTATTATTATTATTATTATTATTATTATTATTATTATTATTATTATTATTATTCAGAAGATGAAACCTATTCATATGGAACAAGCCCCACAGGGCCATTGACTTGAAATTCAATCTTCCAAACCATACGGTGTTCATTAGGAAGAAGTGAGAGGAGGTAAAGGGAAGTACAGAAAGAATAGATCTCACTTATTAAGACATAAAAAATAAATTCATAAACAGATAAAAATGTAGTTAAAATGCAGGAGAATAGTATCAGGGTAGTAATGAAAAGGATTTTTTTTAAATAAACCAACAGGCGACTTTTGCTCCCAAATTTCCCTGCTTGATAAACTTTTTAAAAAGCCATGGAAATATCGTCATAAAATGATAGTGTGCATAAACATACCCATATCTACGCAGATCATTACGGCTCTTTTAAAACATGGAACAAATGAATGTGACCATGCATTTTTTATGTAAAGATATGTCGGTCTGTTTTTACCTAAGATGAAATATTAATTTCTATCATTTTTTTCCCCCTGGCAGGCCAGGCCTCTTCATTTTTCTTTATGCTCTCATCAATTTTTCCTTTGGGTGAAATATCTAAAGCAATAAAATTTGCTTCAAATCATTTTAATGGTCCTCGAGAAGAATATTAAGCACTGATGACATTTTCTTTTAATATTTTCGTTGAAATATCTTGTAATTCAGGTTTGAAACATTTTACCATCATTAGCTCTCGTTACCTGCAATTTTGGCTATTCTGGAGAGTCGTCGAGTCTTTATGAACATATCTTCCACTTCAGTCGATTCTATTTCATTCTCGGGTGGCCCCAACCAAATGAAGGCCCTAATAAATCTCTGAAGTGTTTATTAGCGTTTCGAAATAGCCAATAACCCAGCACTCCCTATTCACAGCGAGCGCAAGACGAGATACTTTTTGAAGAAACCCAAGAGGTGGGTGACAGCTCTCAATCCGCAAGAGGTATCTGGAAACTACTTCAGCCTACTCGAAGAGGAATGTGAAAAAAGCTTCCATTTCCGCCGGTGCCTGTGATCTTTTGATCGGAATATCGGTAATGAGTACCTTGATGACCTCGATCTCCTCTAAGCAAAAGATGGAAAAATAGATGAACGGAAAATGAATTAAGAAAAAATGCAGACCTAAAAGGAAATGGAGAAGCGAAGGGGAGATTCAACATATCCGCCGTCTGAACTCAAAAGGACAGATCGGCAATATTCTTGAGGCTGATTTTTATTTTTCATGTTTCCGCTTGTCTAGTGGATGATGGTTTTAGATATGTTCGCTTCTTGTCTCATTATTTTATCATTATAAATCCTGTAATGTTTTTGTAACATAAAGTGATATCTAATTTCAATAATTTACCCAAAAAGCACCATTTTCTAAAACATATGGCTTACGTACAGCTCACAAAAAATGGTTAGTACTTGGTCATCCTACTATGCATAAATCACGAAAGAAAATCATTCATCATCGTTTTCTACCCAGTCGTAAAGCACTAGATGCTATGCATCATGATCGTCACAGCACTTGAGTGATAAATAGGCTGTTGATGTATTCAAGCCACATATCTCTCTCTTGTCTCATCCCTTTTTCCTCAAACCAGTTATGAGCACCTTCTTATAAGCCATATTTCAACTTTCAATTTGCCTCCTAAGAGGTGTCCAGCTGTGTACAACCTGCGCTGAAGAGTCATTCCTTTTCCAGGAATTTTGCAGCTGAATGTACTACCAGCAGTCGTTATAGTGAATAGTAAGTAAAAAGAAAGTTTTGTAAATTGCTTCTCAAGATATTGACCAAGCAGAGACACCATGATAATGCCATGATAATTCAATTCAGTGAGGCTTTTTGCATATACGAGGTCTGCAACCGCTCTTAAATTTCCACCGTAATAAGCTGACATTACTTAAAAATCAAACGTTTTCTCAAAGCTCCGTTCCCAAAGACACGAGGTCTGTGTAAACACCGAATAGCTTAACAAGATTTTACCCTTAACGCAGTATTGATTTCACCTTGAGAATATAATTCCTTAACTTTAAATTGAGATAAAACCTGACCTCCACACCAGTAATCTGAGGCTGAGAGACGAAAAAGGCAAACAAAGAAAACTCCTAAGACGATCCATTTCCACCGAATTGTTGGGCGGTGGTAAAAAGATGAGCGAATGTGGCGAAACTTTAAAAATGGCCTTTGAAAATAATGGTCTGGAATCGACTCCTCGCAATGAAGCATTAAGAAGTATTATTTCCCTATAAAAAGGAAATGCATTTTTCAGTCGTTTAAACGACTAATAATGATAGAATTTATTTTGGTTATTCATTTGCCTTCATTAAGACATGAAGAAGATAAAAATAAACAGAAAAAAAACTTGGGAAATGCTGTATTTGCGCAGAGCAAGATGCAAATATTTACCTTAGCTAGCTTCGTATTGAACGGGAGAAATCGAACGTTTCCTTGCGTCATAATCTCTAATACTTCTTAGAAACTCCATAGACACAATGGCAAAATGTAAACCAAATCTTTGTTCTATTTACACGGTAGACAAGAGTTTAGGACAACAGAAAAAGTTTGATTGAAAAGTCAGTTTACAAGAGGTTTGACTTATATTCTAGTTGTGTTTTTTCATTGTTTAGCTTTAACATTGATTAAGTTTTGTGAAAGATATTGAACTTATTTTTATAACTAACCAGTTTTGTGTTTCTCTATGAGTCCAGTACGTTTTGGCGCCGCTCTTTTCGATTGTTTAGTACTAAATGGTTTTGGCGCTCGTTATTTTGGCGTTAGCCCATTTGGCGCAGAAACTGACTGATATATGTATATATATATATTATAATATATTATAAATATTATATATATATATATTAAGTTTTGCATGGGTTTTAAAAAGTTCTATTTATTTTCAGCAGTACAGTATTAAAATGCTACATAACTATAGTTAAAATGCGTTCATCAGTCTTAATGTATTTTAAGCGTTTTCGAGCAGGAGGATTACCAGCCATTAGTTGTTCATAATAAGAATCGCGTCCTTTCTGAATTCTCTTTATACCATCGATGAATTTCCATATAACTGGGTGGTTCATTCCAAGTTCTGCATAGATTTTCTTGTGCGTAGCTTCAGCATGATTGTTTGTCCTGTCCTCACCTGATATCGTTCGACTAAACATATTCCACATTTTTTTATAATTAACCCAGTTTTTGAAGTTCATCAGGAAAATTGCGCCAAAGCATCGATGTAAAATTATATGGTAAACAAGTCTTGAATATCGTAATAACTATTTTGTCAAATCAGAAGAACTGTTTGTTTCTTGGCGCCAAAACAGCTCATCGCCAAAACAATGAGTGCCAAACTGTCCATCGCCAAAATGGCGGCGCCAAATCGTCAGCGCCAAAGAGTCGGCGCCAAATCGTCCTGTTCCGCTAGTGAGAGAAGGCCCGGCGCCCCAGGTTAGGTTAGGTAAGGAAACTATTATCAGATAATGTGAGGAGCGAA
This sequence comes from Macrobrachium rosenbergii, assembly GCF_040412425.1. Lineage (NCBI taxonomy): Eukaryota > Metazoa > Arthropoda > Malacostraca > Decapoda > Palaemonidae > Macrobrachium > Macrobrachium rosenbergii. The sequence continues at coordinate 19,406,913 of NC_089754.1, forward strand.
AATAGAAAACAAACACAAAATCAAACGTTTTGAATTCACATTATTTGCCTCGCTTTCACATTTCATTATAGCAAAGAGCAGCTAAAGTGTTCTTTATCAAGAAGGGCAGAAAATATTATTTCTAGGTCAAAGGTCAAAAGGGAAAATATGCATTTAAAGAATAATGCTAGGCAGCGGACAACCTCCTAAGGTTAATATACATACATAAAACACGTTTTGTCTTGCGCGTTTGAATAAGGATAAACAATAATGGTACTTTATTCATTCAACAGATTAACTAAATCAATATAGTAAATTCCGAAGTCCAAATAAGATATTTATCTGCTCAGCACAGCTGAGATATCAGACTGAAATTTAAAGACATTAACTTCAAACTCATAGAAAATATTCTAACTGTAAGTGCCATCAATAATCAATATATTGGTAAATGCAACATAAATACAAAATACAAAAGTTGGATCTTTCCTAGATAGGGACCCCCACGGGTTTTAACCCGGTATGTATCCACCTTTGCGACGTGTTTAGTACAAGCCGGATGGGGATTACCGTAAAAACATAAACAAAAGACTATAAATATCATAAAGACAATGACACCCAAGAAACATTAGTCCTTGGTAACGACCCCCGAAAACCCTTGGGGTACACTATCTAGGAAAGGTCTCAAAAGCTATAGATCTTCAAAGAAAATTAATCTAACCATTTAATAAATATAATGTTGGTCAGGAGGTTCATGAAATTAGAAAACCAAATAAATGAAATAGAAAAATACGATACTTAAGGGATATAGCTGAAGAGTCTCAATATAAGAAGACTGGAACCATAACACACATGATCTATGTGCACTAAACCACAAGAACTTGGGATTAAGGATAGCGTGGGAAATAAATCCGGGATATTTGTTAAACAATCTCAAAGTAAATATGATGAGAAGCACAGTCTTTCGAAAAACCGGGCTAGGGTATGTGAAATACGATTTACAACAAATACTTTTAATGTAATCCGTACAGTTCGCTTTAAGTAAATAATCTTTTAGTGATGATGCCAGATCCCGTTCGACTGTGGATAAGGGGAGCGACTCCAAATGCCATAAGCATAATCTTTTCAGTGAAAAAAAACTTCAGTTACCAAGATCAGTCAAAGAGTCAGGGAACGGGAAAATATTAAAGAGTAAATGGAGTCAGTGTACGGTTTTTTTTAACATTAAACGCAAAATTAAACCAATATATTCTCCAAATAATACTGCAACTGATCTTGTTTCAGTTTCTTTGATGATTGAAGCTGTACATACTATAATTGATGAGTCTTGCTCTCGTGAGATATATATTAATTCACAACCAGAACGAACTGGAATTTTGAGTGATCGTTCACTTCAGGATTGGTCACAACTGTAAAAGAAAATAAACCAACTGCAATATGAGTTTTGAAAAATTTAAACGTGTGTATGTGTGTGTGTGGTGTATATATATATATATATATATATATATATATATATATATATATATATATATATATATATATATATATATATATATATATATATATATATATATATATTAAGACAATGCATTGTTTAGTGAATTATATATATATATATACCTATAGAACCAGGAACTACAGTTATAGATATATATACCAAATATAATAGCTAGAAAGTCTTTATAGATTTTTTGAGATATATATATATAAGATATATATTTAAATTGCTTTATTCCATTATGTTTTGAATGCATTGTTTAGTGAATTACAGGTCTTACCTGGAGAACCAGAACTGATTGAAGAGTTAAATTGTTGAACTAAAACTGAGAAAGTTTTTAAATTTTTTTGCTTTATCCCTATTATTTTATTTTCCCATTTAGGTGTTTAAAGCTGATTGACATAAATTGTTGAACTAAAACACGTTTTACTAAACAACTTATCAACAACAACAATAATAATAATAATAATAATAATAATAATAATAATAATAATAATAATAATAATAATAATAATAATAACAACGTCGGCAATGTGTAAAACAATGACCAGAAACATTTTATTTCTTCCGTTTAGTATGAGCATCGAATAGTATATGCCTATAGTTTCATGCCTTAGCAATATTTGTGTTTTAAACGGAATGGAAATGTAGTGTGATAGCTACGATGTCATCACACTACTCATTTCCATAAGACGAAACCCTAAAAGTATATAGTAGTTACTGCTAAAATTTTAGTTTTCTTTAGTTAAATTTAAGTTGAAGAAAAACTTTCATCATAAACTATTTTATTCTCCCTGTTTTTATAGTTTGTTTTATTACATTCATTCACTGAAGCTTTTCCACATACTCACTGGCAGAAGAATTTCAGATCTTTTAAGGAATAAGAATATAGGAAGAGAGATCCTTCCCTGGTAAAGTTTATCGACGTGATTTCACTTTAGAAACCTTTCAGTTTATTACCAAAGGCTATCCATGGCTATTGCATTATTTCCCAGATCCGAAATTAAGGGAGTGTTAACCTTAACAGATATGGAGTTGTTAGGTAATGATGTAGTGAAACTTGAATAAGACTAGATTCTTTCTTGAATAATCCTATTCCACGATTCAAAATACATTCATAAAATTTTATTATTCTCTCTTAATATCTCAAACAGCTATCAAATCTTGAATTTTCATAGCAACTTATTTTTTTTTTTTTACGCTACCTCGTATTGCTCGTAATCCCTTACCACAGTATGGGTTGCCTATGGACAAGGGTCTTTACGGGCATAAGGCCAACAACTAAATAATCTAAACCAGCCACCACCATCTGCCAAGGTTGTTTCTGTTATTTGTTTGAATATTGACCTTCTCAGCAGATGTCAAAAGCATCTCGGCATTTTCGTGTCATAAACAAATTTTTTTATTTAACGGATTTCTTTGTCTCATTATTGATTTTGGTGATCACTATCGTTGAAGTGTTTCTTTCTTTTCCTTTATCATTAAGATGCATTGCACAGGGAAATTTTAACTCCAGCCTTTGGTGATTAAACATTTACCACTAGACGGTGCTGGATTGACCTTATGAATAGCCTTACTGTTCTGACTTCCAGAAGAAATACTTAAAAGGTCCACACGGCTGAAAGGCATCAATCTTCTTATGTTTTTCAAAGAGTCCCCTAAATATCCCGGCCAAAAAATTAATCTGACAATTGTTACTCGCGCATTATCATTTGTAGGTTAACAAAGTATAAAGTGAAGAATATAGAAAGAGTATTTGTTAGGTTAGAATATGAGGTTGCGAGTTGTGGCCAGAGAAAATTACTCTTAAAACTATAATTTGCATTGATAAACTAAGCATAATTGATTGTATATTTTTCCTCATAATGCCAAGAAAGTTAAAAGATTCTCTCTCTCTCTCTCTCTCTCTCTCTCTCTCTCTCTCTCTCTCTCTCTCTCTCTCTCTGTTAAGCAGTAGAACACTTAGCATAATAGGTATTAAGATTAAGTGACTGGACACACTCTCAGTGAGGTAACCTGCAACACCACATGAGTATAACTATCCATGCTTCTCTCTCTCTCTCTCTCTCTCTCTCTCTCTCTCTCTCTCTCTCTCTCTCTCTCTCTCTCTCTCTCTCTCAATTGTGAAATGTTTGAAATGTTAGGTATCGCGTATACCACAAAAGTCATGATCTCTTGATTTTTCTTCCTGGTTTAATCATAACGATGTTTGGCTCAGTATAACTTTGCAGCAATTGTCTGAGAAGGGAATATTCATTTAAGTTACAATTTACAAATGAACGTAAAACCAACTCCCCTTGTTTTGTTTCTCGTTTTCTTTTTCTTTAGTTCTGCCGAGGCACATTTCGACTATACGTTTTTACATTTCATTTAATGAAGTCTTGAAATTTTTTTTTTTTAATTCGTTTACAGTTTCTGTGTGAATATCAGTATAAGATTTTATATATTACTCGGGACTGTTAACGTAATTTTTTTTTAACTTTAGTATAACATTAGAGACCTTTACATCTGCCTATGTGTAAACAGAGCGCCGTTAATCACATTGCAGGCAAAGGTCATGCACTCCTAGTAACCTGTAAATAATTATAAATGAATAAGAAGTAAATGAATTACTTAATACATTATGGGTAAATTGTCATTGATTACCTACTACGAATTAAAAAAATACAAGATAAAATTTTTTATCTTGCTCTTTTACCGTATATACTCGTATGTTTAGTGCATTATAGATTGATAGATAGATACAGATAACTGAATTGTTTTATGTACATGAACTACACATATTTGACGAGAACTTGAGTAGCCTAGTTTCTGTTGTTTTTTTATCTATGTAGGTTTAGATCCTTCTCTAAGGGATTCAGATTCCTTGTAGACTCTCACCAGGCAAACAGACGGTTTTCTTGAAAACAGTTTCCATATAATTGAGCAGTGTTTAACTGCTTTACAAAAGACAGCTGTTGCATGTTGTATTAGGATTTACAAAATGTTGGTGACATGGAAAATATAATGTTGACAATAGATGATCACAGGATATACAGAAGAAAGGTACAAAGAGGAGATATGTAATCCAAAATAAAATTAATTAAAAGTTGTATTAGCGAACAGTGGTACAATTATAACTAAAAGGGAGTGGACTTCAAGAGTGAGGAGGTTTAAGTTGTTGCCAACTATAGGCCTAAATATTCCCAGATATTTATCGTCTCTCATCCGGGTTATCAAGTACGGTTCATTCCTCTGATGCCAGTCAATGACAATGATGCCTGAAGCCGTACTAGTTCCTCGTTGGACGAGTCGGTAGAGTTGTCAGCTAGCACTCGCTTGGCCCGAGTTCGAGTCTCCGGCCGGCTAATGAAGAATTAGAGGAATTTAAGGAATTTATTTCTGGTGATAGAAATTCATTTCTCGCTATAATGTGGTTCGGATTCCACAATAAGCTGTAGGTTCCGTTGCTAGGTAACCAATTGGTTCTTAGCCACCTAAAAATAAGTCTAATCCTTCGGGCCAGCCCTAGGAGAGCTGTTAATCAGCTCCAGTGGTCTGGTAAAACTAGTATACTTAACTTTTAACTTAAGCCTCATGGCTAAGTTCCTTGTCCACTGAGTATTTTCTGCTGTTAACAATACCCAATGAAGCAGTAACAGAGATCTATTACCACTTTTCATTTCATAATAAAACATCAAATTTAACTTTATTTATAAAAATTTTATTCTGCTCTTCTGTATTTTTTACAATCTTTATAATTTTCGCAAGGGATACAATTTTGGAATAATATATTTACGCTGAATGTGATAAGTACAGATCAAAGGTATACAAGATTTACTATAAGAGCAAGCAGTTAAGTTACTTGATAAAGTAATTTTAGTGAAGAGAAGAAATTTAGTCTATGTACAAATAGAATAATACATTATATTAAGTTTATTGAGTGACCTAGGGAGGGTTACCCGCCAATGGGCGTTGAGATGAAATAATGTGAGAGCCCTCTTGTAGGGAAGAACTGCAGGGTGTATGCTAATCCATTAGTAGTAACAGCATCCGGACGGCTAGCAGGTAAGCGAGCAACAGGGAAAGCAGGAGCAAAAGATGGAACTGGGATTTGTGTTAGTTGAACAGAACTGAAACTCTTTCCTTTATTTGAGACACTCACTGGAAAGAATTCTGGTTCTGGTTTGGACCCGGAAACCGGTTCAAGGATTTCTGTATGCTGGTCGTTAACTAAGGGAATTTGGGCTACATCAGCAACAATTTCTTGAGTGAATTCTGCATCAGCTGAAGGGATAGGTGAGGGATCAACCAGCACGGTTGCTCTATCTTGCTCCACAAGAGAAGGAATCGGATCGGCAGCTACTTCCTCTACAGGTGTTATCATAACATCTTCAGTCACTGGAGATGATACAGCCTCTTGAGGTACAGAGGATGGCACTTGTTCAGCATCAGGCACCAAAATCTCTTCATTCAATGGCGACACATCACCAACAACTTCTGCAGCTTCAGGAGAATATTCAACTGTCTCAGCGGGTACAGGAGGGTCAAAAACCATCACAGTAGGTTCTGGGATAGAATCTACAGCTGCACCCTCCGTTGCAACAGATGTTTCTGCAGGCAGAGGCTCTTCATTCAAAGGAACAAACTCCTCTGCTGCGGAAACTTGTAAGTCCAAAGCTGGAGCTGGAGACATTGAGTCTTCTGCTGGTACTGCTACAACAGCTTCTCCAATGACAGGCTTGGCAACATCCACCACATCAACAGGGGCAGTAGATGGTGCGAGGTTTAAGATCTCTGGTCTGTTCAGGACAATGCTTGCCTGTCGTAGCCAAGTTTGGATAAACTGTTCATGTGCATGCTGTGTTGCAGATGGGTCAAATGTCTTACTTGGTTTTTCTTTATTGATAGCTGTTGCAAAAATTGGCTTCTTTGAGGTCTGCTCTGAAACCTTATCAAATGCTGGCCATAGCTGATTAGGAGCGCACTCCACCTGTATAGTGGCTACGACTGCAAGTACAACCTGCAATAACAAAAGAGTGCTCTTTTTTACTTAGGTAGAGTAGGAAATATTTTTGTTGTGGTTTAGCGTCTGTATATTACCTTCATGTCCTATCATACTAAATCTAATGAAGCTAATGATGTGCGCTGACTGAGCTTCGAGGTAATCCCTTACTCTTTGGCCCGTGAAAAAAAATGTTATCTTTAGGCATTCAAAAAAATTCAGGGTCATGAATTCTTGATAGGAAAAATAAATAAGATCGTTCACTTAACACTGTTTACGTAGGAGAAGAATTAAATACAAAATAAAATATTCAGCTAAAAAAAAAATTACTCCTGAACGATCAATTTTTTGTCTAATGAACAATGTTTTTGTCGTCTGAAAACTGAAAAGAAGAGGCATCAGACAATACGTACCACCAAAGCTGAAAAATCTTTTACTGTACCTCTGAATTTGTAATATGTTGAATACCTTTCGTCTGCTATTAATCTATTTAATTTACACTGGCCATAATTTCAGGAAAACCATATCTTTTCAGTTTGGGCTAACTATTTATTAGGTCACAACAAAGAATTGTCCTCAGTTAAATCAAAAACTTTATTTTATAAAATAAAAATCATTCACTAATTTATACTTTAAATACTTACGGTAACTCCAGAAATCATTGCTTCAAGATCAAACCCATAAAGGATATTGTAAGCAGTAAGGTTTATTACGATAAAATGTTTGACCGCTTCAATCTCAGGTAACTAGAACAGCCACTCTTCCTTTCGGAAGTATATAATAAAAGCTTCATTATTTCCTTACCAATCTTTGCTACAACCTGCTCGTAAGTGACGAATGTCATAAAGGGAAAACTAAATCTCAGATAAAGAAATATATAAAAAAGGAAATGTAAGTGAAATGAAACGTAAAGGAAATGGATGGATTTTGTAAGGGTGAATAACTGAATATTAAAAACTTCACAATTCGATATTCAGTGCTTTACAATTTAAAGCAAAAGATTTTAACATGGTCACTGGTGACCAACAAAACGATTAGAGTTTACTTCTTTAAGAATCCCAAAAGAAGAATAAAAAAAATAGTGAAAAAAAAACATGCATCAAGAACTTAGTAAACCTCATCCACAAGTTTAATGGATATAACAATGCTCGGTGCAGATCTCTTCTGCACTAAATTATTCACTAAGGAACAGAGTACATGTTCGAAAGTTACATTAATGCGACTAACGAAGCGAGGAGGCAGTACTTACTACGAACAACATTGCTGCTTCTATCCCAGAGCTGAGCCGGTCACTGATCCAACTCGGCAATACCGCTTGTTTATATTCTCGGCGCGGGACCTTCACCTTTCTCGCCGGAGAACAAAAGACTTCTGGGATGCTGAAGATCAAATGTGAACCAGAGCTTCAGGGGAGATAGGTAAGGTAGATGAGGAGAAGGAAGAAGCGAAAAAGGAACATGCCGCTGACAATGTTCTGCGATAGTGAGGGCGTTACTCGCTGGGATCTTCAGTTCGTTATTTTCAACTTCAGAGAAACTGCTTTTCTTAGTCTCGTTCACGAAGGACGACTAAAAATCTTATGATATATTATAGAAAAATATTTCTTATAATTTTCTGATTGTCATAGTGATGCAGTGTCCTCCGTTTTGGCTCTCTCTTCTTGGAACGCTTAACAGTGATAATGGATTAAAAATGAAGTGTACACCTCTCAGTAATAGTTCACACGCCCTAAATGTCTTTTCGAAGATATTTGTTTAGATTTCTCTAATTCTACATTAGCAAGAGCATATTAATTCAGAGCGATATACACAATTACTAGTTAATACATTTTGAGTATGTGTATATATATATATATATATATATATATATATATATATATATATATATATATATATATATATATATATATATATATATATATATAAAATATATATATATGTATATATACATATATATAAATTCACCATTAATTACCTATATAGTGTTAAATTGTATGTACCCATATGCGTAAATGTAGACAAGAATCTCTCCATATCTTTGAAATAACATCTGGCGGTTTGGAAATATCACTGTAACCTTAGAGCGCTGTATAAACTTTAAGAGCCTGTAATTAGCACAGGCAAATTAACCTAAGAAAACCATACCTTCGCCTTACTCTACTTCAGCCTTGATCACCGGTGAATGTGGAAAATAGGCAGAGACCTAAAATACTGAATTTATTCGAAAATGAAGGTGAAGAATAATAACGGTGGTTAACTTACTGGGCCTGTGATGAAAGGGGCCAAAGGGGGCTTGGCCCCCTAATTACAGGACTAGTGAGTTAATAACCATTTTTATTCTTTCAAAACCGTTCATTCTCATCTGTATATTACAACGTGTAGTTTTCCTAGGTTAATTCCATTTTTGCGGCCATTAAATTTTACAGCATCTAATTATATATATATATATATATATATATATATATATATATATATATATATATATATATATATATATATATATATATTATATATATATATATATATATTATATAATATATATAGAGAGAGAGATAGATAGATAGATAGATAGATATATTTATATATATATTTATATATATTTTCCTATAGATGTATATTTAGCCAAGGCCACAGGAAAAATAAAAGGAGTACCAAGCGCTTTCGTGTTCTTTCAACACATTTTCGAGGTACTGTGGCCTTGGCTAAATATATTGTCACGCGCTATTTATTGACATATGAGCATAGATATACTGTATATATATATATATATATATACATATATATATATATATATATATATATATATATATATATATATATATATTATAGTTATATATTAATACAAATAATACAAATATAATGTATATATATATATATATATATATATATATATATATATATATATATATATATACATATATATACATATATATATACACACGGTATGTGTGCGTATGTGCACATGTATATAGGTATTTACGCATATGCATATAACAACATAATCAATCGAATAAAAGAAATACATAAATGCTTAGGAAAGATAAATAAATAAAAAGAAAGATGGCCAAGGGAGTTTTTGAGTCCAGTTGTAAACAGCCGCTGGGCCTGGTGTAAATGTTACTGTGACTTATGAAGACATAGGCCTCTAAAAGTCAAGTAACATTCGAACACAAACCTCTGTCAGTACTTATTGTTTACAGTAATGCATCTGACTTCTTCTCTATTGTATAAGAGAAATTCACCCGGACTCCTTCATCCCAATAAAAGAAAATATGGAAAAAGGAACATGAATTACTAGATTATTTACTTAACAAAACAAGTAAAAAATGCCCCGAAGTTTCTTCGGGGCAACCGAGTTTTCTGTACAGCGTATAAATCAAGGCCACCGAAAATTTAACCACTGCCCGGTGGTGGTCTGTCCTATATCGTTGCCAGAAGCACGATTATGGCCAGCTTTAACCTTAAATAAAATAAAAACTACTGAGGCTAGAGGGCTGCAGTTTGGCATGTTTACTGATTGGAAGGTGGATGATCAACATACCAATTTGCAGCCCTCTAGCCTCAGCAGTTTTTAAGATCTGAGGGCGGACAGAATAAGTGCGGACGGACACACAAAGCCATCTTAATAGTTTTCTTTTACAGAAAACTAAAATGAGAGAGAGAGAGAGAGAGAGAGAGAGAGAGAGAGAGAGAGAGAGAGAGCGGAGATTACAGTTGTATATTTTATAGCACAGTAATGAAAATACCTAATTATGCACAAAGGGAAACAGAGAAAAGAATAAAAGATAGATGCAACGGTTATTTACGTCTCTCTTTTATTTGCGTTTTTTCTGTTTCCCTTTGTGCATAGTTGGGTATTTTCAGTACTGTGCTATAAAATATATCACTCTGTAACGTCTCTCTCTCTCTCTCTCTCTCTCTCTCTCTCTCTCTCTCTCTCTCTCTCTCTCTCTTCATTGTTTGTTAAGTAAAATAATTTAGTAACCTATTTTTCTTCTATTAGAAATTAACTTACATCTTAAACGAATACAGTAACTGTATTCCTGAAAAATGTTAATAACAATAAAGTAGAATCCTCCAGTTTCTTTTCTTTTCATGACATGGATTCCACAAAGTTAACTGTACAAAGTTATAGGTTCCCTTGAGAATTAGCTAGCGTGAATTACGAAAGCCCTCATAGGACCACCATTTAAGGATGAGAAGACCCGATTCAACTGATCGAGTGCTGCACAGAGCAAAATAAAACGGGTTTTAATAACTTTCAGGGAATTTAGGGTTGGATCTCGATTTTGTGCAGTTGCTAGACAAATCAAATTTAGACATGTAAATTATATATTTCCGTTTTGTTAATCTCGTTAATGAATACAGAATCAATTATATTTAACGTTACCTTTTATCTTGTTGCTTGATAGTACAAAAGTATTTACGTCATACATTCTCGTAAGAGAACAAATCATACGTGCTTGAAAACTACTCTTAACATATAATTTCACATTTAAAATGCGGCATATTTATCATAAGTTTCTCCAGTTCTCCAGTTTCTTTCGAAAACCTTTTCGTTTATGGTTCACATTATATATATATATATATATATATATATATATATATATATATATATATATATATAACATTTATATGTACATTATATATATATATATATATATATATATATATATATATATATATATATATATATATATATATATATATATACATATATATATTTGGGCATTTCCCTTAACGTGGCCTTGGAGAACATGTACACGACAGTTACTGACTCACTCATAATTTAGCTGTTGAATCGTTGATGAACTTCATCAGCCATTTCGTACACCTGGGCAGGAGGCTCATCAGCACCGCACTGAATCCCTCTTCACATTATTCACTATTCACACCTACCCTGCACTAACTCTCAATCCTTTTCAATTCTTCTTTTTTCGTCAACTATTCATTCGTTTCTAGGTCCTCGAATCTTCCACTAACATATCTGAATTATGAATTATTGATGAATAACCACTGGTCAGCCACTCTTTCTACACGATTGACCTACCTTAGTATATATTCTGGCCGCTTTTTTCACCCACAGTAACCTTTTCATCACTTCTATATATCTCCACATTTCTTATCTTATCAATTCTACTTGCACCACAGATATAGAACAAGCAGTTTATCTAAATAGCCAAACCATATTTCTTTCGTTTGCGTTCAATATCTACACCCAAACTTCTCTTCCATAAACGAGAATAGTTAGCTCAACATTCTCTTCGTATCTTATCATCTTGGCTTTCGTACGTAATTCAAGTTTTTTCCCGACCTTTTACGTAATCTTCCTGCTCACCATTTACTTTTATAAACTTAGTCTTGCTCATATTTACTCCTAACTTTCTCCTTTTATAAACACTTCTAAGCTTATTTACTAGTCTCTGCAGTTTCTCTTTACTATCCCTAATTGGGAGTATCATCTGCAAACATTATCCATTCCACACTCATTCACGACTCATTTCTTATCCCACGAAATTTGCACCTACGTCTATTTTCTTTCCTCAGGGTTTTTGCATAACTCCATCTATAAAGATACTGAACATTCAAACATAATAATACCTTTATCTCAGACCCATTTTCACACCAAACCATACTATTCTTCCTTGTCTAAACCCGTATTATTCTTCCCTTAGCTGTCCACCTGTCTTTTCTCTTACTTTCTCAATCAAAATCCTAACATCATGCCCCTGCAATTCATACAGCACCTCTGTCACCTCTACCTTTATACATTGGAAAAATTCTTTATTTCACCCAATCCTTAAAAACCCTTAACATATAGTCAGTCACGCTACCACCACTTTACCGTATTACCTGCCTTGCATTCCCATTAACTATTTGTGTATGTCCATTCATCGGCCTCTTAATTGCCCCCATACGTCCTTATTTCACCTTCAAAGCATTCTCCACCCTTCACCGACTCGTGCATCATTAAGATCTGCCTCTTTTCTATCCGCCATATTTAGCAAATCTACAAAAAAAAAAAAAAAAATCACCTCCATTGGCCCGGGACTGCATTCGCTTCAGCGGCATCTCTCCATTTGCATATTTTGCTATGTTCATGAAACTTTCTCTCTGTAATTAATTTCCTGTTGAACCACGTTTTATTCTCCCTAAGGTTCTTGTTCACCTTATCCCCCCTATTTTCATTACCTGCCTTCTTTTTGTTCACCCTCTTCTTGACCACTCTGTCCACCCTCCTCCATACTTGCACATGATCTCTTCTAACATACCTCAAATAATCCCCTTCTTTCCTTTACCACTTATTGTTTTCATTCACTCGTCTACCATCCTTTACCCATAAACTCCTTGCTGTTCCTTCCTGTAACTGCATCATGGAATTTTATTACTTGGCTGAGAAACATTACCATTATTTTTACTTCCTCCTATGTGTCTTATATCATTCCACAGAAATTCTGTTCGTTTATCCGAAAACAATAAACAAAATGATTAGGAACGAGTATATAGTTAAATAGATGAGAGAAAATAAAAACTTGGAACGTCTAAAATACATATGCTGGATTTTGTTCCTCCTTCAAACAAATGGGTCTTTCTAAATGTGTAAAATAAATTGTGCTTTACGAAGTATCAGTTTTACTTTTTGTTTTAATCATATCTTGCCAGCTGTGGTAAGAGCAAAAAAGAGATGGAAGTGATATCTATTTGCCCTTTTTCTATCCCACCTAAAAAGTACATATTTTTTTTCAAATGCGTACACAGACACCACTTTGAATTTACAGTTCGCCAGGCTATATTTGTCTGTTCATTTCTGGCAACAGAATAATAGGTAAAGTGTATATGTGAAAAGTTTCGGCAGCATTGAAAGACAGAAGCTGGCCAATATTCTTCAGTCTAATAACTTGATAAACCTAGCCAGGAAGAGAAAGCTCTTGCAGAATTATCAGAAAAACTCTGGTACCTAAGATAATCAAGTAGTTATACTTTATGTAGTTGTTAAATATGGTTAACCTACGGAGCTTTTACTGGGTCATTGAATAGAAAGTGATGCCAACCCTTGCTCTATTAAAACATAAAGGTTAAACTATTAAAGAAATACAACGCCATGCAGACAATGACATATAACAATAACTGAGGTAAAGGGAAGCCTAAATTTCCTTCACAGCCGAAGATTAGGTTGTGGCATTCAAAAAACTCTCAGGACCAGAAGTGACTTAACTATTCAGTTAGTATGGAGAACTGGGTCACTGATTTACGTCTGTTAAGAAAAATCTCATGTAGGGATCCCTCTATAGAGCCTACCCTATCATTCGAGGATTAGTGTCCAGCCTACAATTGGATCCTTCCAATATGCGTTACTTCTGACTCACAAGCCCAAAGTACGGGTAGAGTTTGAATTTTCCATTTTTAAAATGCAATTGATAGGGTAGGAGTATTGTTTAAAGAGTTGAATATTATAATATCAGTGACAGCATTGACAAAGACCATAATCAAACCTTATTCTCGTAAGTCGAAGACACAAAAATACGATTAACAGAACTCAATTAAGTTTTCATTTTCAAGTACGATGCAAAGGCAGCTAGCCGATCTGCGCTAAATCGCAAGCAGTCATTCAACGTCGACTTCAGCTTCTCTGAGATGAGAAATGGGTAAAGACTCCTTAGCCATAGGTTACCGCAATAAATCACTACGTAAATTACAGAGAAATGTTCTCCTGAACAAATGCTGAAGGTAACAGGCAATATATCAGTAGAATACGCAATCGACGCGGATGATGAATGGGGACTTCGGCTTCGTGAAGGTTATACAATTTCTTTTTGCGCTCTCATGCTTGTTGATAAGTCACATTATTATTATTATTATTATTATTATTATTATTATTATTATTATTATTATTATTATTATTATTGTTGTTGCATTAAAACATTCACATGAAATAGATATAAATGGTCATTAGTTATCAGTGAGTTTCAGCAGAATAAAATGCGTGAAAAGCAAACGAGAAAGAGAATAAAAAATAGAGAAATAATGCAAATCTCCAAATGGTGAAAGAACATTTCCTATATCCTAACCATTCTTTCTCTGATAATAAACCGTCAATTGAGAAACTGGCGATTCTCAGAGATCAACATACATAAGTGAAATTAAGTAGGGTATGAAGAAGTCATATCGCTACAAATTTCTAAATTTTATGAAGAAAATTTCGGTAAAATGTTACACATACTGTGAAATTTCATGCGCTCTGAGATGTGGAAGATCCGAATTAACATTTGATAACGCTTAAAGTCGTAGACTTCGATTAGCATTAGTAAAGTCTCTTTATAAAAACAAATCATTCAGGCACGTTAAGCTTCTCAGAAACTATAAAGATATATTCATTCGAAGATTTGCCACTTAGAATAAGCGATTGAGGACCTGAAATACAAAAAAAGAAAACAAGGGCCGATAGATGAATATGACAGGGTTCATCCAAGGAAAATTGGTAAATTTATGGCAAAAAAGATGTGCAGTCAGTTACTTTGAATGGTTTGTTCAATCATGCTCTCTCTCTCTCTCTCTCTCTCTCTCTCTCTCTCTCTCTCTCTCTCTCAACCTCATTAACAGCCCCGCCCCCACAAAAAAACAGCTAATAAACGGAAGGGTAACTCCGTCTGGAACCACTCTGTAAGCGGGATAATGAGAATCGATAAAAAAAAAGTGCATGTATGTATGTGTTCTATCGCAGAACACATAGGTATGGATACACATGCTTATACACAGCCACACACAGGTATGCATATATATGTATATATATATACATATACATGTATGTATATATATACATATATGTGTGTATATATATATATATATATATATATATACATATATATACATATATTTATACACATACAAACACATTATATATATATATAAATATATATATTATATATATATATATATATATATTATTTATATATATATATATATATATATATATATATATATATATATATATATATACAAATGTCTGTGTGTATGTGTCTGAAAATGCATGTGTGTAATACTGGTCAGACCACAGAGAGAAAGAGCAAAGCTAGCTAAACCGAAGCTTCCCTTCGCCAAGAAACACCACCTCTTGGCCTTTAGGGTCCACGAAAATGGGGGCAGTCAGATGAGACGTCTGCGCCTCTTGACTTTTAGCAGCATCCGAGTTCAATCACACATCCTACTACCTGGCATCACCAGCGTTCCTTCGGATAAGTACTGTATAACCTCCTTCTCCTAAGTAACTACAAAGGTCGTACTTGATAAAAACTCTAAGGTCATTTCAACGTTGTAATTTAGCGCGGGAAAAAATAGGATAGAGACAAAAACCCGTTAAAGCATTATTTCTTTGTTTCTTTTGCTGCGTATTATTCAGTGGCTAAAAGAGAATAATGATGATAGTATGGAAGCTTCATAGCGTGAATTTCCGCGTTTAATTGTTTGCAGTACTACGACCATTCTGGTAACCAAAAGTGATATAGTTATCTCCATACGACACAAATACTTGTAAAATAACTAAATTAATTATATAGGGAAAACAGCATAGGTACCTCATTATTCAAAAAATAAGAAATAAATTTAGGACTTAAGAAATAAAAGCACAATGTAATCACAGCTTGCCATTTTGGCTTAGTAGGCTATTTGTAATTTGTATTTGCTCTATCATTGCTTTTTAAATCAGGGTGACTTCGCTTTCAATTTCATATGCAGTCATTTTTCTTAGGTAAAGTTTCACTTTCCATTCGCCAAGGTCAGATTTGAAATTTGAAAGAATTTCTTTTTTTAATTTGGTGACCATTAACTCTGGAGTTACTAGATGGAGAACTTTTAACTCTTGTTATTTTTCTCGGTACCAAAATTACTATTTGTCTTTTTTTATCTTCTATGTTTTGTCCATCCATTAAATTTAATGAAACAGGTATTAGTTGCATAGCCAGCACTATCTGTATCTTCTTAGAAATAGGTTAGAAATGTTTAAAAAAAATAATTTTGATGGAAAAAAATACAGACAAAATTTAAAGATTCTCCTTTCAATCAAATATCTCAAACTGTTTACATAGCAACTTTGCTTCGACCGAGGAGTCACTGAATTCACCATAAATTTATTTTTCATGTACAAAACCATAATTAAATGGTGCTTATGGGATTTTCCTGGGCGGCACAGGAAAAAAATTCTATTCAAAGTAAATTTAATATTCTAAATGAATAGATTACCGTCATACAATTAAGATAATAGAAAATAACCTTTGTGAGCCTTAAATATCAAGAAAGAATAAATTTTATGAATATTCCCTGCAAATGCTGCAGACGGCTTTAAAAAGTGTTACATACTGGTAAAAGTTTACTCATTTCAATATGGAAATACGGTAAGAAGAACTCTTTAACGCCAGTAAGGCCAAGGAAATCTATGATAATATAGCCTACTTTATATCATATTATAATTGCATCTCATTAAATCAGATATACTCTCAGGGGTTACACACCAAAGATTGTAAATGTTCATTAGTCAAGTCTCTAACAGATCGTCGTTCTAGGAATAGAATGTGATCACGTAAAAAGGGTAGCAAAGAGAGAATAGCAAACAAATCAAAATTATATTATACTGTGTTAACAAACAAAAGCTTTACATACCTGACCAATATAGATTACATTATAAACCATTACATAAATTATAACCACGAGTAAGTCACTCATTTGAATATCATTCATCTAGAGTCTGGATAGTATTTTCATGTGTAAATACAAATTTTAACTCATAGATTTCTATCAGCGTTAGTGACCTGGGCTCCTGTATTGTCAGCGAGCTCTAAATCGATTAATCAGATCATCAAACATCCTTTATATATGTGTTATACTGTTAAAACCAAGAAAATATTGACGATAATATTTTTCTTTTGCTTTCTAAAGGTATTTTTTCTCAGGGTTCCTAAATACTGAAATGTTATTCCTGTCTCTGTGATTTAGTCAAATGTTTCATCTGAATATTTGAGACAGGCAAATCCTAATTTGCTATGAAAGACGTAAGGAAAAATTTGCTTATTTATTTGATTATTCAAGCCTAGAAAGCAATGCGTATTTCATGAACGATTGTTGGCCGACATTCCATAAATACCTAGAATGCTCTGATACATCTAGGAATGGCGTGTGATTTCTTAAAATTTTTTCATAAATATCTTATGGAAGAGCGATTCATCATGGACCCGTAATTGCAATAATGGTTTGTCAGCAGTCTAGGTAATGCCTTGATTGTTTACCCTACTTGTACTTCTTGCTCGAGTAATATTTTCTTAAAAAGGCCGCTATCATATCATATAATGCCACCTCGAGACAATGGAACAACTGATATTCTTGATGTGAAAGCTCTTGTTTGTCAAGACAATGGAATTGTTTTTCGAGACAAAGCGCTTGTGAGGGACGAGAATCACAGCCAAGCGATCTCGACATCATTCATTAATATCGAGTAACCAATCAGGAGTCGCCATGTGTCATATCGGTACTGGTTGATTGATTAGGGTGATATAATTGGTTAATGTGAAAATCCCACGGCACATGAATATCTTCGATGCGTAAATAGAGATCCCATTCCGGGCTGATCTAGAAGCAAGAGCCCTTGCCGGCACATGGCTGAAAAAATAGAAAAAAAGGGGGTTAGACTGGAGATCACTGTGACTGGGGCGATGGAATGGGAAGGAAGAGCGCAAAACGGGAAGGAAAGGAGGATTAGGTACGGGGCGGGATGAAATAGGGTAGGGTTGCATAATATTTTATCAAATGTCAGAACCTTGCATTACATTATTCCCTCCCTCACGCCCTAAAACTTTGAGGACACGAAAAGAACTGTAAACGAAGGCTATAACACTCATTGATTTTAACTACCGGAAGTATCGGTCATTCAAACAGTTATCTGTAATGGTTACGGTTTAACCCTTAAATGGAGCAGCCTTCTATACTTCATCTCAAATGATGATTATTAGGTATTTAAGTCAACGGCCGCTGCCCAACCTTTCCTGCATAAGAAGGAAGTGGAAGATGAAACAACTCTATTCCATATACAATAGGAATAGATCCAAAATAGTAGCAGCCAGTTTCTTAAAAACTCTCTTTAAAAACCAGCGCTGCAGTAACCACGCAGACATTTTCTGCGGTAGATGAAATAGATGTGTCCGAAGCTAGTTCTAGCCAAGATTGTTCAGTAGTACTTTTGTTCATTTTGTCTTGGACAGTCCACTTTTACTGGGAATTTCACAAGTCTTTAACGTTAACAGTTCAAATAACTGAATGGTGTGGAAAAAAAAATCGTGTATCGCATTAATCTGGTTAAGTGCTTATAACGAAACTCCCGCCGTAAATATAATTAACTGGTCAGACTTTACTTCACTTGCTATGGAAAAATTAGACTTGAACCAATGTGCTGTTTCTAAAGTATTCGTTTTATCTCCAATAACATTAATATTTTATTATGACATTCGTGTCTCTACAGAATGTTTGCAAATTTTGATTGGTATTTCATTCAGAATTCTAAGTTTTGTGAGTTCGCGATTCTGAGTATGAGCTTCATGGCGCCATTGCCTGGAGGATGGATTTTGGCCTTAAATACCTTACATCCATCCGCCTACGAGCTTAAATCGTTTATACCGAAGCTATTCATTTTATCGGCAGAATGAAATGCGCGGTATTTGAGCAGATTCCCTCATTAGCGCCCGTGCTATTGTTTGCCTCTTTTTGTTACCTGTCATTGCCATAAAATATTTAGGACACCGCTATGAAGGCACTTTTAAAACATCATTTGAGTACTGCAAGTCTCTCTCTGTCGGGTTATATTCCACCTCTTAAGTGCAGATGCCATGCAAGAAAAATTCTTTTTTTTTCCTAGTTACTCTATAACTACTTGGTAGAACTTACTCATTTATATCTTGCAAGTTTCTCCTAAAGGGTAGGTCTGTTAGGCAATAATACACTTTTTCAAAATAAATTGTTGTTACTTCATTTCTGACTGTAGTGCTAACACAACTATTTCTATGATAAAAGTTACCTAAACGTTATCTTGTTTTAAATGGTCGGGCATAATGCGTCTCTTATTTCCTGAATATCCTAAAACAGTGGTTCTTAACCTTTTTATTACCACGCCTCCTCTGAGAGATGGACCTTCCCTCCACGCCCCCCTTGCATCTATGAGTAAAATTCCCTCCCAGGGTCCAAGGAAAATGAAAAATAAAGAGAAAGAGTCTAACGAGTCTAACTAGAGTAGTAGACTAGTAAACTGATGTATAAGGCGATACCTTTGCATTTTTTCATAAACTTCTAAATATTAGTTCCTTACTCTCGTGAAGAGAATAATGAATATAAGTAGAGAATTTCTTATTTTTTCCTATATCTTGCGCCCCTCGTCCCCGGGGTTGAGACCCACTCTCCTAAAACATAAAGTCAAGGCCTTGTCCGCATGTATGAGTGATCTGGGTACATTTTGAGGCTAAAAGGGCTGACAATGAAGTTTATAAAGCAGTGGTACAAAACAGGTATACAACGTTTGTTTGCCAGCAAAGGACTAATGTTTATGCGCATTAACTCTCAGATGCTTTACTAAGTAAACCTACAAAAAACACTCTCTTTCCGCATTGTTCGGTTACCTCGTCCTTTAATAGTAGAGTACTAGTGATATGTCACCATTATTCTGATTCATATAAAAAATAGCCAGTAAGAAAAGAATAAAAAGAAAAAGCTGTCTGAGTAATGGACAAGTTGTTCATTGAGGCGCATCATAGATATTATAGAATATGATTACGCAATTATTCGTAAAGGGTCAAACTAATACTCTTTCCAATGAATTTCGAATGAACTTCGTGCTTCATTCTGGCTCTATTAATTGACCATCATCCGGAGGTGATGAGCTTCGAGGGCAGCCATCCGTATCGCGCGTAGCCATTAGAGCGGAACCAAAAAAATAAAATGCCTTCCAAGATGCTGTCCCCCCAAAAATGATAAAAGAGATCACTTCTCTCTCTCTTTTCTCTCTCTCTCTTCTCTCTCTCTCTCTCTCTCTTTTCAAGACTGTGTTTTAATGAAATATGGTTGTCTGTTCAGCTTATAATTGAATATGTTAATAAGGATTAAAAAATTTTGGGTCAATGACAATTCTATCCTTACTCCCACCCATTCGTGTTTATGCCTTCCAAATGCCTTTTTATATGTGCAACGATGATGATTTTGTTTCGTTTATATTTGCATCTCGGTATTTAACAAGAACATAAAAATAGTTTCATATGGAATTTGTCCTCTTGCAATGAAGAATAATGAAATCCTTACTTGGAGGGTACATTCTAATTATAGTATATGGAAAATATGCATTCATCCCATTCGTAATAATTATTAGTCTTTTTCTTTCTTCGAATCCTCATCAAAAACTTGTTTTTTTATTATATATATATATATAGTATATGTATATGTATATATGTATATATATATATATATATGATATATATATATATATATATATATATATATATATATATAATAAATGCATTAGCTCATTAACCTCTGTCTGTCTGTCTGTCTGTCTCTGTCTCTTTTCTCTCTCTCTGCATTTTCCCCAAATTGAGCAACCTCGCTGTATCATAAAGATATTATATATATATATATATATATATATATATTTACGACCGGGTGGGTCGTTATGCAGGTCTTTAACATACTAGGACGGGGCTGTCATGACTGACGGCAGATGCAACAAACAAAGGAGGGGAAAACAATAAAATAAGCTTAATATTAATTTATTCACAATATTTACAAGTGAGTCAGGTCTGGTAAAAAGATAAAACCATAAGCATAAAAAAACCAAGAGGCAGCACTAAACAAAATAAAGTTAAACAAACGATTAACGTCCTAAACAAAAGGTAAGCTTAAAAATTTAAAAAAAGGCAAATAAAACAACAGCAGGCAGAACGAGAAAAAAAACATAAGTCTCCATCGGGGCACCAAGACAGCCCTCAGCTGCGCGACAGGGACAAAAACCCACAAACCAGAAAAACCCCGATGGAGACGTCAGGACAGCCTCACGCTGTCATCAAAGATGAGCAGCTCGTGGTCACACGACTACCATGGTCACACTCCACCTCTACGTTGTGCTCCACTGTAGGCGCTTCCAATTTTGAATAAACTCGACCAACGTCGATTACAAAAACTGCCTTGCTGCTGCCACTGCCGCTACCTTTGCTCCCCTACCAGACCCGACTGAAGCAAGAAAAACGGCAGCTCATGACGAAAACATCAAAACAAAAAAACTTGAATAATTCAATCCATGTGGAACGAGCGGGGAACCAGCAGTTTGCAAAACCATCACTTAACGTGACACCTCCCCACCTAAAAAGAAAAAAAAAGATTATTTTTTTTCATATGATCCCCTCCATTCTTGCAATGAAGGAAAACAGAGCCGCCCTGTCACGGTCGCCATTGTAACGACCGGGTGGGTCGTTATGCAGGTTCTTTAACATACTCAGGACGGGGCTGTCATGACTGACGGCAGATGCAACAAACAAAGGAGGGAAAACAATAAAATAAGCTTAATATTAATTTATTCACAATATTTACAAGTGAGTCAGGTCTGGTAAAAAGATAAAACCATAAGCATAAAAACCAAGAGGCAGCACTAAACAAAATAAAGTTAAACAAACGATTAACGTCCTAAACAAAAGGTAGCTTAAAATTTAAAAAAAGGCAAATAAAACAACAGCAGGCAGAACGAGAAAAAAAAAACATAAGTCTCCATCGGGCACCAAGACAGCCCTCAGCTGCGCGACAGGGACAAAAACCCACAAACCAGAAAACCCCGATGGAGACGTCAGGACAGCCTCACGCTGTCATCAAAGATGAGCAGCTCGTGGTCACACTCCACCTCTACGACGTGCTCCACTTCGTGGCGTGCTCAATTTGCTGCTGTAAACTCGACCAACGTCGTACAAAAACTGCCTCTGCTGCTGCCACTGCCGCTACCTTTGCTGCCCTACCAGACCCGACTGAAGCAAGAAAAACGGCAGCTCACTGACGAAAACATCAAAACAAAAAAAACTTGAAGGTAAGGAGGCAGCAATCCACAAAGGGAACGAGCGGGGAACCAGCAGTTCGCAAAACCATCACTTAACGTGACAATATATATATATATATATATATATATATATATATATATATATATATATATATATATATATATGAAGTACTCTTTGGAAGACAGAAGTTTGTCCTATTTGTGGTATAATGCAGGGAGAGAAAGACAAACAGACAGACAGACAGAGGTTAATAAGCCAATGCATCTCAGAATATATAGAGTTACAAATGGAGGAGACATGCTGTCTGAAGAGAATGCAGTCCTGGGCCAAAAGAGTGAATATTTTAAGGATTTGTTGAATGTGGGAAACAGGGGAGGAGCAGAACTGAGAAGGGGTTAGAGTAAGTTTGAGAATGTTAGTGGAAGTGACTGCTCCTGATGTTAAGAGGGCAATTAAGAGGTTGAAGAGTGGATTACGAGTGAAATTCTGCTGTACAATGATTGAGAGGCTAACCAGGGTGTGTATGGTATGCCTGGATGAGACAATAGTTTCAAAGAAATAGGTGAGAGGAATAATTGTCCCTCTGTATAAAGGTAATGGTGTAACGAAGATGTATGCTTGTATTTTGATTGGGAAGTAAAATAAGAGTACATAAGGTTTGAAATGGGAAGAGCAGTGTTGGTTCAGATAACGATAGAAGTGTTGATTATGAAACTGTTATGTGAGAAATTTGGTGGTAAGGGGAAAAAACCTGTTAGTGGCATGGACCGAGAAAAGTTTATTTTGGAACTAGTAGAGACCCGGCGTGGAGGGTATTGAAGGTATGTGATACAGAAAATAATTTTTTAGAGTGACTGAAAGAGTTTATGGAA
>NC_089754.1:19435302-19450302 GCF_040412425.1 Macrobrachium rosenbergii
ATATGTATGTGTGTGTGTGTGTGTGTGTGTGTGTGCTTGTATAAACTCGTGTGTTTGAGAACTTGCAGACAAATTAATCTAAATATATATGAATGTATGTATTCTTTCTTTTTCTCTCTTTCTATCCATACAATTGTCGAACTCGATTTAAGCTACTTCACTCGATTAAATAGCTCTGCTTAAGCATGAATGATGCTGAGATGCTATTTTCTTACAAACAGAACAAGCCTCATAAGAAATGGAATATATCTGCATTAGTTTTTGTGAAACAAGGCATTCGTATTTCATTCAAATAGCTAAAGGTTAAACCTTTAATACCTCATTGAGATTTCATCTCATTACTCAACAAGGAAATGGGCGTGATTTAAGGCCAGCTGCCGTAACCTAAGATTCATTTCTTAAGCAGAGAGAAATGAAAATGATACGGCAATTTGAATACACTGTAAGGCAGTGGAGCCAGTGAATGTTTAGCGATATTTAATATCGATGTCCTTTGATTTTATTCACCTTCATTTAGTCGGAGAGACCGGGCTTTGTTTCTGATGCTGCACAAGTGATGTGTAACGCCAGTCTAAAAGCAAGATTCCTGTGATCTATTGTTTTCCAAGGAGACCGGGAAAAGTTGTACAAGAATTCCAACCTAAGTTCACAATGTCAAGAATAGGCGAGTTTTCTCCGCGCAGAGGAGGCTGTAAGAATCGTAATTTTGTGATTGCAAAGTAAGACAGAAGGCAGAGAATTAACAGATGAAGACATTTATGATTGCAGGCAAGGAAAAGGGTGTGTGAATCAAGGGCTTGTTTCGAAATTTATCTGGGATGGAAAACTTTAAGTGGTTTAAAGGGAACTAGAAAGACTTACGATAGAGCTGATATGGATATGAAGTGGAGCTGTGGAAGATGCAAAGCACAGAGTGTAATTTTCTGACGCTGATTAGAACATTTATGGAGTTTGCAACCCTTTTGTCAGAAATTGCAAATATGAGAGCTACTAGTTTGATGTAAAAGATTGTGATACATCCCCATGACTTTTTAATATTTTAGAACAAGAAAAAGATCAGATATGTATGCAAGCCTGTACGATAAGAAAAGTTGTTGATATTTACAGATGATCAACACTAGTGAGAGACAATGAAGGGAATCGGTAAATGATGGTAAAAAAAAGTTTGAAAATAATGGTAAGACAAGAGAGTAGAAAGTGAATGGTATCAAGTTTAAGGTTATGGGGGTAAATAGCAGCCAAGGAGATGGATCAATACATGTTAGTATGGATGTGGAAAAATAGGTGTTTAGATGCTACGATATGAAGGAGAGGGGGCCCCTCTTCCAAAGGCCTGGAAGAGAATAAGAGAATCTGGTGAAGGAAACGTTGGAAATGAAGTGAAGTATGGCAGTTAGAAAAGAATAATGAAGTGAAAGCTGTTGATATGAGTTGTATGTGCAATATAAAGGAAACAACTGTAAGGTCATATCCTTATCATAAATACTGCTCAATATCATGTAGCTGTACCCAGCGATTGAACAAAAACAGGTATATGATGGATTTAGAATTCATGGACTGTACACGACGTGCACTGAAGGGTTATTGTTATTATTATTATTATTATTATTATTATTATTATTATTATTATTATTATTATTATTATTATTGTTGTTGTTGTTGTTGTTGTTGTTGGCCACACTAGGTGGGCAGAAAAACATTCCAAATCTACCATGCGATAAACCTAGCTATCCTGATTTATCATATAGCTGAAGAAGGTGGTTCCACGCGAAGAGGTACTGAAAGCCATACCAGTCTCGATAGTTACTAACAAAGCATACCTGTCAAAGGCCTCATTGTTTAGATCATTGCTTTGGAACAGGGATTGTAACGATCATTCGTTCTGCTGAGTTAGCCTGGATGCCACAGAAATGGAGAGCTTTGGAAAAGGTGGGTCAAAACAACCTTGTCCTTCCAAAATAACTCGTCTCCATACCGCTTTCTACATGTGAATGCAAAGACACTGTAATAATTTGGAACTGAAAACAAACAATAACAACCACTCGATCCTGTTGAGGTGGATAAGTTGCGTTCACACCACCGGCGGTAATGATCGATGGTTCAGTTATTTCATTCAAGAATTGTTAAAATACTGAGGAAAACAGACGCTACAAAGGCCAGGTGTTTAAAAGTTACCATATGTGCGAAAAGAGGTATCACAGTGTCCGGACGCTATTGTCTACGTGAACGGTATAGGCGGGAATAGTAGGGGAGTGTAGCCTACTACTCTGATGGGTTCAAAGGAAGAGTTGAAAACTTACAGTAGTACTGGTTACATTATGCAGCCGAATTTTTAATAGGAAGATTTTTAATATCCAGAACACACGAGAGCTATGGATTGTATATTGTTTCTCCATTTTGTCTGCTCCCATTCTCTCGACACTATCAAATAGCCTGAGTGTTTCGGATCCATCTTTTCACATTATTCAGACAAGTTACTTGATGTTTCACCTTCCTTACTATTGTCTCTCTTATCTCACAAATCGCTGCCAACCGCTTATTAAATTCTCTCTCTCTCTCTCTCTCTCTCTCTCTCTCTCTCTCTCTCTCTCTCTCTGCAATCACACTTCACTCTTATGAAGGAGACCTGCCTCCTGAACAGTCACTTCGTACACCTTTGCTTTTACCTGTCCAGGCACGGTTAAACTGTTAAACTCCTATTTCCTCCCATGTATCATCTCCAAAGGTCACTTTTGTCCTTATGTAACCATTGACCTTGTTCTTTACTTCAGAGGATCTTTTATTAACCTAACTCTCTTGCGTCTGTTTTCCCTTCACAAAAATTTAAAGCAGTAAATTCTTTTTCTTATCACACTTTACCATTTGCAGACATTAACAATCTCTTTTCTAACCCCGACATTTTACACCTACATGTACCCTTATTTTCTTATCTCTTCGCATGTAGGTAGACAGATATGTAAATAGATAGAAGGACAAACAAAAGTGAATCCATTATACACCCTATTTAAATGCTAGGTCATTTCAAGAAAGGTCTAAATTCCTGCACCCTAAGGGAAAATGTGATCGTAATTGAAAGCAAATGCGCAAGTCATCATTTTTTATCTGATAGTGATTGTTAGCATACCGTGATGATGCTTTTACCTAAAGAAGAGATCTTCAAAGAGGTTTGCTCACTTTCATTACGTGAGTAAGCAACAGTGACTACCTGACATTTCTAGATCTCAAGAAGAAGCGATGGGTCGCGAGCAAATGGTAGACGTGATATATTAAGGGGTGATGATTTGCGCGTTAGAAACCTGGCGGTGAATATTATAGACTACATGTAGGATCACGAAAACAACATGAAGGCTACGATGACGGAAAACAAATAATAGGTATGTTGGACAAATGTCTTCTAGTAAATGTCTGGGAGAAGATATTCAACGTTATAACAAAAGAATGAAATAAGAGGACAAGAAAGTTTAGGGAAAGTTAAGTTTTCTTTGCGGCGCTGGTAATAATCGGTAAATACTGGCTACCTGACATCGGAAATTTATTGTATTTTCTTATTTTCTAAATTTAATTGTAATATGGCGGTCTTTACAGATTTAAAAAAATACAGGCGAGGTAAAAAAAAAAAATGCAGATGGAAACAATGTACGAATGTACGACAATAAGGCTGGTACCAGTGAAAGATAGTTAAGAGGTACTTTGATATGTAAAAAGAGGCACTCGAGTCTCCTGCTCCGGGACCATTAAGAAAAATAAAGAAAATGCCAGAGAGATTAACTTCTCATCTTCTGGAAGTTTCCAGTTACTTAAAGAAATATTATGATATAGGCTACTTCAGGTAGGTTTATTTTACTCAAACACTGGGAACTCTTCCTTGATATTAGTCACAACTTAAACAGGTTTTGCAAAAGAAAAATAAACGACCAGTATCGGAGATATATAAAACAGGTTTTCTCCATGGTACACGAGTCAACAAAGATAAGTGACACGCATTTTTACTCTCTTGAGTTAGTCTCTTTTGTAGTGTATGTGGATGTGTTTGTAAACTTGGAAGCGTACAAGCTCCAGTGTTTGTGCTGTATTTTTTTCCCCATAAAATCCGGTTCTTGTATCCTTAATATCCTGGAGTTTTGTCTAATCATGTGGACTTGAAGTTGATCTATGATGAGGATTCAAGAGATATTTGTGTTATCACCTAAACTATAACCCACTCTATAAGCCCAGCTTTCTATATTTGCTTTTATCTACATATTGTGAATACGGAGACCAATATAGAGAGGCCTTAAAAAAAAAAAAATAACTCCACCAAGCATGAGTCTTTTAGCAAAAGTTAAAAGTTTTTCTGCTATGCCATATTTCTTTTGCCATTGATAAGTTTACAGAAAAGATACAAAAGTACCTTGAACCCTAAAATATTCCATTCTACATTATACGTTAAGAAAGCTGTCCGCAGTTTTAATGGTCTTCGTGATTACCCCGCAGTCGATGTAAGAAATCGAAGTACTTTGTGTTTTACGAAGGCTTCGTCCTTCAGATAGAAATTGCAACCAATTCCTCGGGACATGACAAAACAAGTAGAACGAAAAATATGCAGACAGTCTATCCTTCACATTTAAAGATGGCGTCACCTCAAGTCTCTTAATACCAGCAGTTTAACCCTCCAACCATCTCCATATGTTTTCGGTCGGCGGAGCTCCTGTAAATAGATCGCGTAGGAAAGTTCAAAAGGCTTTCGGCCTTGCGGTGTACTCTCCCGCCCTCTCTCCGAACGACCTCTCTGGCTTCAACGACGATTTTTGCCTCGCTAAATTTGTCGCTAAAGACGCACATTCTTTCTTCGCAAGCTGTAAAAACTGCGCAATAATTATATGTATCATTAATAACATCTCATAGTTCAAGAGTTCACTGGCTGTGTGTATCTGGGTGTTCAAGGACACTCGAGATGAGCGACTCTGAGCAAGCCGCCTCTTCTCTGACCCACATTACACGATAGAAGCTGTTTGTCAAATGCCGACCTCCGAGAACCTTGGCTATTCCATCGTGGGTGCGGTTGCGGGGGTGCCCTTTGGGAAACTGATTCCATTTTCGCATTAGTGTCCGGGTCGTAAGAGGATTTCTTTTCATTGTCATTCTGTTATTCTGTATCCTTATGGGCATGAATATCTGTATTCCATTAGACATATTCTCCATACATTTGTTTGTCTATAATATTTGTGTGTTAAACCATATCAAGACCAAAACAAATATACAAATCTTTTAAATATAGTGTTAGTTTTTCGTGATGAAATCGCTATAAGTTGCTAATTCTTTAGACGTATGAAGTAAGAATATCGACAGAAAATTTCAACTTCACGTTATGATCGAGAACGTTTCCTTCAAACGATTCATTCGCACAAGGATGTAGTAAGCTTTGCTTCCTGGATCCATTCCAATTCCCGCACAGGAGAAATATAGCTGAATATTCTTAATCCCCATGAAGGTCTCGATATGAACGGCCAAGTCTACATACTGATTACAGTATGTATTACACAGACACGCATACGTCTTTATATGTATATAACACTTATACATATTCTGGAACTTATGATAACCCTTTCTAATATGTCATTCATTTCTACCTTACGTTTGTCATCCAAATTCGACAGATCATCGGTATTTTCACCCCATCAACCTAAAGATACATTCCCTTCAGACAGCATTTGTCCATTTATATAGTTCATCCTGAAACCCATTTATTCATATATATATATATATATATATATATATATATATATATATATATATGTATATGTATATATTTATGTATAAATATTAGCAACTTGAGAGATCCATGGAAAGTAGAGGTGAATACTAGAGACGAGAACTCGCGCTTAAATGAAAAATGCCTGTAAATCTCGTGGAGAATTCCATTTATCCATTGCCAGTCATTTTATGAAAAATAATATTAAAGAAGCACTTAGAACCTATATTCAGTCGGTAAGCATTGAAAATTTCTTTTAAACTTATTCGATTGCTTTAGCTTTGTTTTTTATATATCTTGATGTACAGTATTTGCCCGTTTTGTATTTTATTTTAAGCTATAATCGGTCTAATTTACAATTTGGCACATGATAAGTGGAAGCCTGACCAGTATCTAATTTTTTATAAGGTCCGATATCAACTTTCTTGTTGAGTGTTTTCATGATTTTTGCTCGTTCAGTTGTGCAATAGTTTTTCCTTTGTTGTTACTTTCATATCAAGATGCTTTCATCTTTTTGTTGTTCATTATTACAACGTATGGGTATTCCAGCAATGATTTAAGTCGTTATATTCCGTTATGTTCGTGTACACACACACACACACACACACACATATATATGTGTGTGTGTGTGTGTGTATATATATATATATATATATATATATATATATATATATATATATATATATATATATATATATGCAGATTAATACATAGTCACTTCACATTGCAATTATTCATCCTCGACGATTCTGTTCATTCGGCTATAAATGTATTGTTTATTATTTCTCTTAGTTGTATTTCAGCTAATATGGTTAGAAAACTGGATCTTTGGCATTGGTTAGCATTTTTTTTTTCTCTTTTAGACACCTACATCGTATCGTGATATTCCGCCTGACAACCATCGAAAAGTCCACAAACCTTTGAGCACGTACTTGTACTCTTAACAACACGTATTGCCCAAAGCACTGTCTTAAAATCTTAACCTTGTTTCGTGGCTTTTTTTTTTTTTGCTCGTAATCGTCAGCAATAGTAACTGGTTCATTGTCGTTAGAAACATGGCCTCAAAATGTCATTTTAGATTTTAGTTTTGTCATTCAAACACTCGTTGCTCATGTTTAATTTGGATAGTTCTTGGGCACTGATTGTGACTTAGGGTTCATAAAGTACAGAATTACTCTATAAGATTGTTATCCATAAACAGTGGTCTCTTAATGTTAAAATGTCAGTTTATCAGTAATTTAGTTTCAGTAAGTTCCATTGGCTGCGAATACTGCTGTTAGATAGGGTGTGGTTGTTATGCCTGATACGGGGAAATATGAAGACAATTATTTGTGTTGAAACATCACGTATGTAAGGAACTAGGCTAGTTGACTGTAAAATTGCTCATTATTATATCATGGTAATTAGGGATGTCTTATTCAGATGTGGAAAATATAGCAGTTGACAGGATTACTAAGGATAGAAAACCAATAAAAATACGATAAAATCAAAGGATTTAGAAATATAAAAACAAAGAAAGTGGGAGGAAAGAATGGAAGGCTTAGAAAAGTGGATAAATGGCGTGACAGAGGTACTGGAAAAGGTGAATTTCAGCATCCAGGAAGCGTGAGGTGAATGAAGCAGTGTTTGTATTGGGGTTCAACAAGCTGCTGGTGAGCCTTCTGTATAGGTGTATGAAGCAGCTAATGTTGTAGAAGTTTTCTACGATTCAGCAGTTCAATTATGAATATGGCAGTGACTGTTATCATTTATTTTCTTGTGTTACACCCTTTTTAGTTGACGCAGCTCATTTTTCACAGAGAAACAGAGAGACACACACATCAAAAGTTATATATATATATATATATATATATATATATATATATATATATATATATATATATATATATATATATATATATATATTTATTTATATATATGCCTGTGTATGTGTGTGTGCAGTATGAAAGAAAAATAGTGGTTTGTTACTAGCGACTATAAGATTCCCAATAATGGTCTTGTTCAACGATAACACCAAGAGACTAATCTTTTTTGGAGAGAAGACCAGGCTTGAGCTACGATGATAAAATACAAATGGAGTCATAAAGGTACAGTTACAGATTTACTGGATATAAGCAAATATAATGGGGAACAATATTTCAGAGACTAACGAAAAAGACAACTTGTTAGAAGATCAATATCAACTGTTCACTACAATAAGCTTTTTGGAGTCATTGAAATTCGGGATGGGGTGATGTAAAGAAGGTATACAAAACGTGAAAGACTAAAACTGATATAAAGACTTTGGAGATTTGAGATTTTACACTTCAGATTAAAACAGAAAATGGGAAAGGAAGTCAGAGACTGCTTGAAGCAAAAGAAGAATTGGCATCTTTGCAAAATTTGACATATACAAGAAAGATGCCAAAAGAGGCAAAGGTTAGATGGAGGAATTATTAAGCCAAGGTAACCTTGGAGACTACGAGTATAGAAGGAAAAAATGAAACCTGCTGAAATGAATATTGGATCCAGGGATTGGTCATGTGCAACGGATGGTGGAAAATAAGTTTATAACGACATGGAATAAAACAAAAAAACTAGAAAATAAGCTAAAAAAAAAAGTATAAAAATTATACGTTGGAAGAAAAAAGGGTCTTAACATTCATATGTAATAATGTCTAGAGTCTTTGCTACATTCCTGGGTTCTTGTAAGGTAGAAACAACCAGTATGGGGTTACATACGATGAATAGTATTTCTTTGTTTTTTTTGTGTAATTCTAATGATTTTCACCTTCACTTTCGTCATAAATGCTTTGTTAACCCATTACCCCGATCTCAGTTAATAACTAAAGCCAGCCAATTATAGGGATACTTTGTTACCTGACCTAACAAAGGGCTCTTCATCCTACCTAGCTTGATGTGGGGCGGGGGGTTGGGGACACATGTTACGCATCCTTAATTAGGATGCATGCTAACCTAACATAACCTAGGGCGCTACGTCTCACCTGTCGGGGAAGGTCACCGACTGACAAGAAAATTTACTCGACACTATTACGATCTACACCCCATAGGGGGTTAGTACAATCAGTGCACCTCACGCGGTGCACTGTAGGTAATACTTAAGGCTCTTTGCAGCGTTCCTTCGGCCCCTAGCTGCATCCCCTTTCATTCCTTTTACTGTACCTCCGTTCAAATTCTCGTTCTTCCATCTTACTTTCCACCCTCTCCTAACAATAGTTCCAAAGTGCAACTGCGAGGTTTTCCTCCTGTTACACCTTGAAAACCTTTTTACTCTTAATTTCCATTTCAGCTCTGAATGGATTCATAGGTCCCAGCGCTTGGTCTTTGGCCTAAATTCTATATTCTATCCATCTACCTGTTACGATCTACAGCCCAATTTCCACTCCTCCAACATCCAGGTGTGTGACAAAGCTACATGCCTGGATTCTGCACCAGCAGCCTCCTGGCTACATTTCCGAATACCTGGTTGCGTATTAAGGCAGTTTACATGGATGCCAGCCAAGCAACCTTCTGGCTGCAATCCAGGAATCTGAGTAAAAACTGCTCCAAAATATGAGTGACTCAATGAAAATAAGTATGTCCAGGTCTGCCACTGCGTCTTTAATGAAGGATATCAGACAACTTTTGTTTGAAGAATAGGTTTATCGAAGATTGAAGGTCAATAGAACAATAACTTTTTTTTCTTTGTTTTTTCTTTATATTTTTAGGAGAAATTCGGCATTACTGGAAAATATAATTTCATTTAGCTGTCTTTATTACTTTACATGCTTTCAACTAACAATTTACCTACTGCAGAAATGCGTTATTTTTTTATACATTGCAAGAGAAAAATTTAAATTATATCTCCCAACTACACAATGTTGGAGTATCTTGGAATTGCAAATATAAAGTGGTAATAATTTTATCCTTATTCAAACAAATCGTAAATCAGCTTCTACGTTGTTTCTTTATAGGCCAGTGGGTACTCTCAAAATCCAGTCTTGCTTATCTTACATAATTATCACACCTAAGTAAGTTGAAATGTCATGTGAAGTTTACTGAACATGTACTTACATAATGTGAACTGCCTTGGGAGAAACATACTAAGGTTTTAGATACTTAGTCCTTCAAATTTTTGTTAGAGTTTTTTAAACTATCTTGATTTACTCTTTAACCTCTACCGAGAACTCAGATTCCTCCCTTGAAAGTATGTTAATTTTTTTATTTTTATTTTACAACGCTCTTTTGTCGTCCATTCTTTTTATTTTATGTACTAGAAGGCATTTGAAAGAGTTCGCAGACCCTAGGTAAAAAGAGGATGCCAATATCGTGGAAGGCGTTGCGTCTCTATGATATCCCCTTAAATATTTAAAACTGTTAGAAATTATCCATTAAGTAAGTAGGAGGAAAATTAATAAGCCTATTGGTGGAACTCTGCCTAGTGAAGAGGCTTAGATAGAGTAACAATAGAAACTTGACAGACTTGGAATACGCAGATGATGCGGTTTTACTTATCAGACCTCCCCAAGATTTACAAACCCTCCTTAATGGGATGCATCATATATCTGGTGCGACAAGATTCAAAAACATTCCGAGAAAAACACAAGTATGGACAAAGAGATGAAATAGCACTTAATGGAGGAAGCATGACGCTGAATCTTTCCTTAATTTAGGGAAAATGGTATCCGGTACAGGTTGGAATTTAGCGGAAGAATAAAAAAATTTATATCAAACAATGAGCAGGCTGAATAAGATTTGAAAATCAGGTGGACTTCAGTTACATGCTAAAGTAAAATTATAAAATTATTATTGTGCGGTATGTTGCAATACGGACGTGATCATAGCGTGACAATGAATCTAAGTCTACAAGGTTTTGTTGGGATGAGAGTAAAGTTACAGGAAGGATATTAGGATGACTTATGGCAAATGAAGTGTGAAAAGGAAGTTCTATATGTAAGTGAGCTAATGTTGAAGGTGGGATGGCGATGGCTTGGACATATCCTTTGCACCACCCTTGGAGGGTAGCTGAAAGGTTCAGACTTACTTGAATGAGAACTGTGAGACAGGAAGCTGGAGATAAGAGGAGATTTGTGGAAGATAAGGCACAGGAAAGGTGTGAGGGCATGATTTTACAGAGGCCCTTTTCGTCGCAAGGTGTTAGAGGCGTTTCGCCTTTGTGCATATATGATAGAAAGTTGAAGAAGACCTGAATTGACAGTCTGTTTATCCGGTTGAAATTCATCTACAGATATTAGAAAATATGAATTCAAGGGGGTAAGATACAATAGTTACAATACCTTGTTCAGTTTGATGTTCTCACAGTTTGTAATGCTAATCTTGACAGGGCATATTTCAAGTAGTAAAACAGAGCACATTTGACAAGTGACCTAAGCTAGTTTGCATGTATATATATACTTAAAAATGTTTCTGAAGAAATCCTCTTTTAAAACGAGTTATTGTACAGATAATACAAATTTATTTAATCGGAAATATTGCATTTCTGTTTTTAATGAACTTACACCGTTCCTCTAGAGCATCCAGTTGTTCTTTATACAAACTTTCACACTTGAACTCGTAGCTTTATTGCATACTTAAAATCAAAGACTGGAAACATCACTTCAGTCTCTCTCAGTTGCCCCGAGAGTACTTCGACTGGGAAAAGGTTCCAGGATACCTGGCCCCTGATGACATTTCAGGAGGTGTTTATCCATAAACTTAAAAGTTCCTCATAATTAAGAAAAAGTAGGTAACAATGAGAAAGATGGCTTTAAAAAGGGGCAGCAGAAAAACTGCTTTCTATGTTGACCAATGACATTTGGGACATAAAATTACCCCGGCTATTGATACACAGAATGACAAAGGGTCATACATGTTATTTTTTTGGTAAATGCCAAATCTACAACCTTTATTGAGAACGTTCTATAATAACTCCTGTAGAACCTCGTTAATGTTTTATGGCTTTCGTGAAAATGAATATCGAATTGTAGTTTAAGCAAAACTTGTTTTTCGCTACACATTCCGTACAAGATCGTAAATGAATATCTTAACCGCAGGTGTTTTACCTATCTGAGTTCTGTGTCGACCTTTGTTAACAATCAGTTTATTAGAAATCTCTTACTCCGTCATTATTTTTTAGCTTTATTGTTGTAAGTCAAATTCCTGTTTTTTTCTATGTCAATAGATAATGACAATACTGCTATTAAAACTAAGATCAGGTCTAGAATTTACTCCATAAATAGTTAGGCTTAAAAGGTGAAACTTATAACACAGGTATTGGACGAGTGCATTACGAGAATATTACTTTTAGAGAGATTGATTAAAAAAGACCTGACTAATTAGGGAGACAGGCGCCTATTAAACTCGGATGATGAAAAGAATTATTGTTGTCAGACTTAATGAGCTTTAGCAACAGCTGATCACTCTAATTTTATCTTCAAATGAAACTGTCTCAAAGGTGAGATATATGTATGTATGTATGTATGTATGTATGTATGTATGTATGTATGTATGTATGTATGTATGTATGTATGTATGTATGTATGTATTTATGTAGGTGTTTGAATTGCTATACCTGGTCATAATGTTATTTATGTAAAGCTGCTACCGAACATCAGCATGAATGTAGACTTCTTGTGTACATAGGTTGCTTTAAATTATTCGGAAGCATTTGTGAGAGAAGCTTCGCATATTTATGTTTGCAATGATATGCCTTACATCCTGACTTTCCTCTTGTCCTTTTCTGAGGGCTATGTATATTTTGTATTGTTTGAATTAATTAAGACTCTTAAATACCTGTGAGTGTATGCCATCAAGGACAACCAAGTTCATGTATTCATATAGTTGATTATGTGAGTTTACTTTCAATTTCTCTGTCACATGGCATTTTGTTGGTTCAAGGTCGTCTCACTTGTACCTTCGCTTTTCATTACACGCAAAAAAACTGAGTGAAGGGGTGAGGGAGGGTGATCGTGTTTGGTGGCTTCTCGAGGGGCAATTACTGTCATTCGGTACAATAATTCATTTACCCTTTAGCATCACGAAAGCATCGATAATAAACCTTATCTAATTTGATCACGTTTTATTTCGACAATCCCACTCACGCTTCTCGTTTCCTCGTCTCTTCCGTAGTTTTCGTAGTCATCATATTTTTATTTCGACCTTAACCCCTCCCGCAGTCTATCCTTTGCCCACCTGCGTCCTTTCTAAACGCCACACGGAAGACACAAACAGATGCAAAATGGCCATGCCACAAAAAAGAGGTGGGAAAAAAAAGACATTCTGAAATCATCATTTATGAGCTATGTTCCTCCTTTCGCAGTTCACTGTTGCACTAAGATGATGGAATCTCATTACGAACAGATAAGAAACTGTAATCTAAGAATCTTTTATTGATAAATTTAGATAAATACGTCCCATTTATTTGGTGGAAGATCACCATTCACGGAAGCAGCCCAGGTGGCAACTACTTGAAGCACTGCCCAAATACCATAGGGTCAAACATCCTTTGGGGCACCAAATACGAAGCTTGTAGTGAATCCTTATCCGTTCATTTTAATATCGCATGAAAGGCTCTTCAGCTGACTTTGTGATCAAGATATCATAATTTAACAATGAGAATATTTCAGAAAATACGTGCGAAAGGTTGAGGCGCGTAAAAAGAGAGAGCATTATTTACACGGGCGTGTCCAGACCTTACGAAAAGGTCGCGAGGCCAAGCTTCCTCGGATTCGTACGCTTATAAATCCTAATCATCCCCTTGCGCTGCCCCCAACGCAAGATGGTAAGGTCGTGAACTCGCACGAAAAAATAAGAAGGGTTCGAGATTATTTCTGTAGCTAATTCTCCCGCTTGGATGCGAGAAAAGATTCTGTATTCATTTGTTTTTCACAAGCAACTTTCTGCATCAAGACTCGAAGAACTGATTTAAACTTTTTTTTTTTCAGAACAACGCACCGTAACTGATATCTTACATTTTAGTGGGCTGGGATTCTTCTGCTTCATCTTCTTTTATGAACATCTTCATTTAATCTTTTGCTCTTTTTTCTCTCTCACGAGTTCGATTTCCTAGAAGGGAGAAACGATTTGGGCTTTTTTTGCTAAGCCCCTTTGTGCCTCTAATGACCTAAGCTCTTAATTAAGTCACTGATGATTAGTTGACTGTGGTGTTCACCTCCAGTCTTGAAAACGTCAAGGATCTAAGTGCCTCATCCCAAAATCATTGGTGAAAACCGGAAGTGTAACATCTTTTGGAGCCACCTACTCAAAAAAGAAACTGCGTGTGAATGAAGAAATATGTGTAATTAAAAACATAACCAAATGTTTCTCATACAAATGTACTGAATATGTACAATTACGAATAGACACACACACACAGACACGCACACACACACATATGAATGATAGGACGCGAATTTTATTGTCCAAACTACTAACAAGAAAGATCTTGGACTTTTCCATGGACGGACTAAATTTTGTTACACCTGAAGGAACACTCAGTAAGGCTTGTAACTTCATCCATGGTGTAAATATACAGCAAAACAATGTGAAATATTCGGTGCTACTGTCTGTCGGGCTCATAATAAAATCTTGATCATATCAAAGGGTTTTTGGGTGCTGTACGTTGTCTTGCAACGCGTAGTTAGAGTATGAAAGAACTGTTACCCTCTAATAACCCATTAAATTTTCCTGCTATGTTTTGCGTCAGTCCCCAGGAAATCATGATGAATCAAATATAATTTCTTATTTTTCTAATAGAAGAATGACTGATCATCTTAACTCAAAAATAATTCAACTTATAATTTATTCTCAAAAAAAAAAGTAAAAAATGCGCCGAAGTTTCTTCGGCGCAATCGAGTTTTCTATCCGGTGGTGGCCTCAGCCACGGCCCATAAAACTCTTAGCCGCAGCCCATGAAACTCAGCCACAGTCTGGTGGTGGCCTGTGTTATTGGTACCTATAGCTCTGCTAGAAGTACGATTATGGCTAACTTTAACCTTAAATAAAATCAAAACTACTGAGGTTAGA
The DNA here is from genome assembly GCF_040412425.1 of Macrobrachium rosenbergii. Taxonomy (NCBI): domain Eukaryota; kingdom Metazoa; phylum Arthropoda; class Malacostraca; order Decapoda; family Palaemonidae; genus Macrobrachium; species Macrobrachium rosenbergii. The sequence goes on from NC_089754.1 coordinate 19,450,037, forward strand.
GGGCTGCAATTTGGTATATTTGATGATTTGATGGTGGATGATCATCATACCAATTTGTAGCCCTCTAGCCTCAGTAGTTTTTAAGATCTGAGGGCGTACGGACAGACAAAGCCGGCACAATAGTTTTCTTTTACAGAATACTTAAAAAGACAATTTAATGTCCGTAGAATAAAAAAAAAAGTCTTTATTGACCAGACAAGGCCTTTCAGGGATTTCTACATGAATTTTCTACAGCAGGCTTGGTCTATTTTCCTTAAGAAATAGCT
>NC_089754.1:19457802-19625302 GCF_040412425.1 Macrobrachium rosenbergii
GTTCCTGGCTTATGACGACCAATCTGAAGGAATAAATATGGCTCCAAAATGGCAGAATAATCAAAATTTTGAGGTTTTTTATGAAAAACTTAATAAAATTCAATTTACATCATTTTATCAAAGCATTAAAAAGGCATTTTTACAATTTTTAAGTAATTTTTGGTTTGACGATTTTCAGGACTGACGCAGCATGAACAGAACCCCATTTCTGCTGTATGTGATTTTTCATATATATAATGATATTTATATATATACAATACTCCCGTCATAATATATAGGACTATATATATATATATATATATATATATTTATATATATATGTATAAAATTTTGAATTTTCCTTGAAGACATTATATATATATTATTACGTTCCAAGTCCAGTTGGAAGAGTTAAATTGGATTTTGAATGTAATTTGCCTTAGGGACCAACACCTAGAGCTCAGAGTGTAAGCAATAAATGTAATTACTCAGATGACTTAGCTTAATATTACATCTATTTAACAGAGAATGGGAAGGTCACCTTTCAAAACCAGTAACTTTAAATTGTAGTCTATTTACAAGCTGAATAATCAGAAAATTAATATGAAATGGCTAACTGAGCAGCAAACAAGGCACATGCAATTTGCAATAAAAGCAAGACTATATGTAGCAAATAAATAAATCTGAAAAGGGCTACAGTCCTGAAAGATTTGGACATGCAAATGAAAACCACTGCTGTTGAGACTGGCTGATCAATAATAATGGTGATTTTAGCACAACATGAATGCAGACGGGGGGCCAGTCATGTGCCCCTGGACCACTGGTGGTCAGAAGAGTCTTGCATGTAGCAAGATAGTAGTTGAACGTATAAGCCTATTTGGTCCACAAGGGCAGGGGAAGAAAACTTGAAGAGCCAGATAACTGGATTCTGGAAAAGAATTCCAGGTTAGCATTCAGACATATTGACTTTCGCTCATATGAAATTACTTATTCACGATGGAGGAAATTATCAATTAGATTTAATTAGCACATGGTAACACTATGGTGGGAATGCTTTAATTATTATCACAGAACAAACTTAATTTAAGCTTGGAACAAGTCATGAGGGCAAAGGTTCGTGCTAGGCTGTGGGAAACAAAGGGGCTTTGTTTTTAGAAGAATGAAAAGTTGGAGATACTGAAAATGGAGTGAAACTCACGAGAAGGAAAAGAGCACTGGCATTACTTGCAACTTCAAGACGTACCTTACTGCATCTGTGCATGGAGCTCACTTGCATAAGATGAATTCTGGCCACAGAAGTCCCAACATGTGGCCAGTGTAAGAGGGAAGAACAGTACCAGCTTAGAGCTGTGGAGGTCTGACAAAGAGTGACGAGAGAGGTAAGAGGCATCCCATTTGATTACTAGGGAGGGACATGTAGATCTGGAAGCAATAACAACCAGTGCAAAGGTCGAAGGGTCAAGGTCTTATAGATAAGACTAACAATCAAACAGCCACTGTCCTGACTGGATTGCCCCAAAATTGGGGATTTTTAGGATGCCTACATCTGTCCCCCCCTTATGGGTTCTCCTCCAACTGCCATGAAATTTGATTTCTAGCTAACGGACTGGAGGGACGAATTTTCTAAATGCGTGAATATAAATATGTATATGGGAAGACGATATCCATATACCTCACTTGCTGGCCGCGTGGGTTAAAATGCGTCCACTGTAGTCCTGTGTTCTTGTCTGTGCTGGTTCAAGCCCACGAGACGACGAATTTATTATCAACTGTGTGTGTGTATATATGAAAATATAAAATATGGAACGTGATGCATGGATATTAAAGGACGTTTGTAGCTTACTGATTGAATATGAATCCATTGATTTCACTTTAAAAAGGTTATATATATATATATATATATATATATATATATATATATATATATATATATATATATATATATATATATATATATATATATATATGTGTGTGTGTGTGTGTGTGTGTATAACTGAATCATGTGATGTGTGCAAATGTGTGTGTTTCACTTTCCTTTGTGTCTTTATATATATATATATATATATATATATATATATGTGTATGTATTATATATACATATATATATATATATATGTATGTATGTATTGAGAGAACAGAGAAAACTTATTTTTTCGAAGTGGAAATATCATATTTCCATTGGGTCTGTAGAAGGGACCATAAACTCACATAAATCTTTCCTCCTGTCACAACAAGTCGCCAACCACAACTTCAAGAACACACAAGAACTAACGAGGTGCTAAGAGAAGTCGCGTCTGGCCGACGTGGGAAGACACCCCTGACCCCCGTGCCTTCAAAGGAGAGTCCAAAGAAATAAGCCACTCCCACAGGTCAGGCCTAGTTGATTTGGCTAATCAAATGTCATCAGTGCCAGAGACCTAAAGACCTCCTACAAGGAGCCAATACTGAATAACCAACAGGAATTCCTTAAAACGTAACTCCAAGAGTTGGAATGAAGTAAGTGGAGGAGGTGCCTCGGAAACACAGTACCTGCCCAGAATATGACGTCATGGTTGACACAAGGGGAAAATAGGGGATATAAGGAGAAACACACAGAAAAGGACAGAGTCGAAAGAGAGTCAGTAAGAATGGCAGGCAGAGTAAAAGAGAGAGCAGAAAAGAGTTCCAAAGTGAGAGGAAGCAGAAAAGGAACCAAAAGACAGTGCGAGAAGAAGTGTGTAGTGCGTGGTTGACTCTCAGAACAGTAGTCCCCTTAATCAAATGCGTTAAGCCTCTCAAACCAATATTCAAAGTCTCGAACCAGTTAAGAAACTATAGGGTGGAAACTCTAAGACAAGAAGTGCGAAAAAACCAGGAACGGGAACAATTGATAATTTTCCCACTAACCTTAAGTCTTTTGGAAGTTAGTTAATTGTTGTAAAGAATCACTTGTTCCTACTTAAATAACTACCACACGCCACTGCCCGCACACGTTACCTTAGTGTCATGCCCTAATCAAGAGGAAAGAAACGGGGCACGGCAATACCTGGTGGCAGCGGGTGGATAACAAATAGGTGGTGAAACAGTGAAGTGAGATAAACAACTGAAGGTGGAATAAACAAGTGATAGAAGAAAAACACTCAAGACAAGAACATACGCCGCTCTGCAAAGAAGAAAATATATCACGCCACACGCAAACACACATAGTTTTACAAGAAACAGACAGGAGAAAGAAGAAAGAAGAATCATTTTAGAAGAACGCTGAAGAATAATGTGAAGAAGAAGACAAACGAACAACCCCAACCCCTGGACGGGAAACCACTCTGAAGCCGCCGAACAACCTTCGTCACCCAGGACGAAAGTCCATGACGAAGAAAATCAAGCTGCCGAGAGAATTCACGAAGGAAGACGAGCGAAAAAACACCACATTCACAGTAAGAATGATGTCCTTCCTGTCACATATACGTAGAAATTTTTTTCTTTGAGTTAGAAACACAAAATTAAGTTCACTAAGAACACTTGTATTGATATCCATTTGAAAGACAAAACTCATACGTAAATTAAATAGACTTGGCAACAAGAGTTTTTTTTCTCTCTCTCTCTTTCTTTAACTAAGCCCGTACAGATGATTTTTACTAAACTTTATCCAACATTTGGCATTATTAAACTTTATTCAACACTGGCAATTACTAACCCATAATTTTTGTATTTTATTTGTGTCATTCTCATTTAATTTCTTCTTATTTAACATTCAGTAGCTGAAAGTTATAATTTGTTTTTGATCGAGTAATCTCAAAACTTTTTTTTTTTGGTTTGCTTAAAGATGTTCAGAATCATAGGCGTTTTTTTCTGAAGATTATTTTTTTTCTTTATTTCTTTTGAAGCGAGTGATAATTTTATTTGTTATTTGTTCTACCAGCACTGTCAAGGATAATTGTAAGAGACCTTGTCGTGCTGATCGCGGTCTCTTTCAAGCACACGTGTGTGTGCGTCATACCTTCGGAGGGACTCAGACAAAAACAAGAGCATCCCGTTTTCTCTCTCTCAAGGAACGCAACTTCTACCATACAATATTTCCGTCTTTTTCTCCCTAACCATTGTTGTCTCGATTTATGTACAATCACCACTAATTGCATTGCCATGTAAGCATTCTAATCATGTACTCATAATGTTCCACCGAATCTTCTGTATCAAATTGTATGTATGTTTCTGTTTGTGAAGAAGCCAAACGTTTCGCCATTTCACATATATTATGCTACTGCATTGTATTCATTAATCTGTCTCGAATCTCATGCAATTGGCCATATGTGGAATTTCATGGCCTTTCCATTGATATATGTTTTATCATTGTACGTTAATTATGTCTCTCACAATCGCCATCTGTTTGTCTGCCGACAAACAAAGATGTCCTAAACATTACCTCTGTTTTGCCCTGTCTGTGTGTAGATGCTACTTTGCGGCTCACACCAGCCAATAACAACTTCGAAGATTCTGTACATTCTTGTTACGGACTGCTCTAAGAGCAAGAACCCGTGCTGGCACAAGGCCAGCTAAATCTGAAAGAACAACAACAACTATACATTCACTTACGGGCTGCTCTCAGAGCAAGATCCCGTGCTGGCACAAGGCCAGCTAAATCTGAAACAACAACGTACATTCGTTCAGTAAGGAACCACCAATAAACCAGTCAACACCCAGCCAGTATATCAAATTCAAATTCAAATTCAAAAATTTTATTGATAATTTACATCAAAAGGGAAGTATAGTGTTCCTATATCTTCCCTTTCCCAATAACTAAGTTATTCTATTTTAAAATACAATATGGTTTCCCTTACATTTTTTAATAAAATCAGTTATTTTATTATTATTAATTACAAAACATATTTGTTCATACAGATCTGCAATGGAATCATTTCTGATTCCATCAAATTCTTACATTCCATATTGTAATGATACAACTTATGACTTTTGTCTTGCTTACAAAATTTAGGTACATTTTTGTCTTTATTAAATTCCCAATAATACTTATATCCCAATCTAAACAACTATCAAACAAAGTAGATCGTTTTCCATAAGTTACATTTGTTCCTTCAGAAATTTTCAAATTGATATAAACAACTACTTCCTTTTTCCAGTAATAGCTTAATAGTTAATATCTCATTTTGATTTCTAACTGATCTTGACTCTTGATATTATTAAGACTTATTAATTAAAAAATATCACTTTCATATTTTTCTGCCCCTGTTTAGCTAAATTATCTGCAATATCATTATAATATATATTTACATGGGAAGGTATCCATATAAATTCAAATTTATTATTATTTAAATGAATATTATAAACCAAATTTCTACATTTATTTACAACAGATTTATAACGAGTTCCTTCAATGATTTTAATGCACTTTGACTGTCTACAAAAATAAAAATATCTTTCCTTATTAGAAACTGCTTTTAATCCTTTTTAATTCAGAAACAGTGCTACAGTTTGTTCCTTCTATTTTAAAACTTTCTTTTTTTAACTCACATTTTCCATTTTCGGTAAACACAATTTATAAATCCACATTCCATGTTCACTAACCGATCCATTTATGAACAGAATTAATCTTTTTACATTTATTATTTTTTCTAAAGTAATATTTTAATTCAATAGTATCATACTCTCTCTTTTTATAAGCCAGTATATCACTCAATCCCGTCCTTACATAATTAGAAGTTAAGGGATTTTTTTTTAAACACCGCCAATCGGTAATTGAGAATTTTTGGGAAATTTTAATGATTGATTAACTTTACTTTAAGTAAGATAACAGTGTTTATGATCCTTTTGTGAATTTTTTTTTTTTTTTTTTGATTTTAAGAACTGGTTGCCTTTATTTTTTAGTTATTACTGAGATAACTCAAACACTGTACCGTTACACTCAGTGCTTAAGAAAGTGTTTGTCATTAATGAATAAATGACCAGAAAGGGGTCGGCACAAACTAAAAGGGTAAGAACTCCTGTTTACACGAGAAGTCAAACCAATAATTTAACCATGGCTAGTGGAACACAGTCAACTAGCTTAGACTAGGCACACTTGGGATTCAATTCATGCCGTTGATTACAAAAAAGGCAAAATAATCATTTATAAATGTACGAACAGGACCATTAGGAGGATTGTGGAAGGAGCCCTCGTCACTTTAAATGACACCCTTGAGGGGAATACTGGCATCATGGATAATTTACTTTCAAGTGAAGAGATTTGCAAAAGGGCCAGAATTAAGAACTTCAGAAATGTGTACTGCCTTCTTCAATCTGATAGCGTGGATAACCACCCTTCGCCTGTTCCAGTCTGTAGATCAAACTACCATTGTTTATTGCTTTCCCAGCTTCCAGAGTAGCCTACTTGGGGTCGATTTGAGTTTTCCTCTGGGAAGAATAATGCTGCTGTTTCAAAGGTTCGTTTTCGTATTTTATGCTCTCTGGTAATTTCCCTATAATTAAATAGGTTTTTAACTGGAAAAGAATGGTAGATTCATAACTACCTTGTCTAATTCACTCTTCTGTATCCTATACCCTTCTTGAAGTGTGTGCAAATTATCTGATTTTTTTTCGTTGTAATTCTTACGTGTGGTTCACTCGTAAAGCCATTATCCATCATGTGTTCAATAGTATCTTTTACAATATCATTAACAAGTCTGTATAAGGTATTTGTTAAGGCAGACGGTCTTAGAACTTTCACTGCTCGTGTGCCTAAATTGGGTACCACAGTAGTTTTCGAAGTCCCAATTTGTCCATTTTCTTTGCATATCTAAGATGTTTTTTATAGCAGTTTTCAAAATATCGTTGTTCTTACGTAGAGCTCTTGTCCTATTACATCTAGTCCTAGGGTTTTACCATAATTCCTTTAGTTTTCCCATTAATTTCTTGATATCTTTAGAGACGAAGATTTTTGCATCAGAATTTAGTTTCATTCGCTCTTACTGCTACAGCAAAGAGTTTTCTTCAAGAACCTCTGGTATTAAGTACTTTTCCTGCATACTGTATTCAGGATGAGATCAGGTTACTAAGGGATTCAGAGCCGATGAAACATGGTTTTTTGGCAACACCTTTTTATCAAAACATCAGATAAAGGTGAAAGTTGGCAAGTGTATATTTTATAACCCTACCTAATTTTTGCAAGTATTATTTAGTACCTAAGTTCAATAGTTCTGGTACTTATCAAAGTAAAAGTGAGTTTCCTATGCCAGAGCCATCAAAATCACAGGTAAGGGTTTTTAACACAATAGTGACGTTAACCTATGACATCATGAGGCTCCACCCACAGTGAAGAGAAGTTTTTATATGGGGAAAGCATCTCTTCACTGTTGCTCTGCCCACTTGCCGATGACATATTCACTAATTGATATTAGCAAGGCCAAGAGAAAGAGAATGTCTGCTCACATCCCCCCAAATCCCCCTTGTATGCGGAGTTTTGTCTACCTTTTTATTGTGTCAGCAGGTAAATTGCCGTAATGAGCAGGTACCTCTAAGATATGTCATCGCCTACATAGTTGGCCTAGGTGGGAGGCGACTCCAGCCAATTGGGTAGACCTTGTGTCTCTTGCCCTTGGATATTAGTACCCATCAATGATGGCGAGCAGGATTTGTCGTCGTCCCCTTGATTGCATTATCATTCTCAATAATTTTATTATTATTATTATTATTATTATTATTATTATTATTATTATTATTATTATTATTATTATTATTATTATTATTATTATTATTTTGTGGAGGTTTCATCGCAACTTCCACAGCAGTTGTTGGGACTAAGTTGTTAGCTTGGAATTCTTCCATTTTCTTGATATTCGTATTGTTTCTACTTAAAAAAAAATTCAGTGCATGTAATTCATCCACATAACGAACCAGTCTATGGCTCATTTGTTAGATCTGCATCTATTCAGGGCGGGAATACAAAAAGAAATTCTGTTTTGTTTTACCTCGGGGTTTCGACACTATTGCCTTTTATTTGCAGCAAGTCAGGAGTGGTCACTAGAATTCAAATGAAAAGCAATGATACCTCATTTCCCTCAATTATTAAAGGTGTAAAGGTCAACGCCATTGTTTTATTTCAGTTAATGTAACCCATTGCTATTTTTCTTCGTTTTTTTATATATTTATATCATACAGCTCTCTAAACAGCGCTCGTATACTCACTGCAAATGAAAGGTAATGGTAGGAGTCAAGATTTTGAGGCAAGCTATTATTTATTTAATATCAATTAAATTAACACAATTTATATTGATATGCATGTAAATGAAAATATATTGAAATCAATTTGAATGAGGAACATATTGTTATAATCATTGTGTTTTAATAAATATGTTTTAGATGCACAAATAAAACTTCTAACACTATACATAATTTATTTACAAAGTATCTTCATTGTCACTCTCGAGGAAGAGGTCATCATCCCCGTCCTCATCGTCGTTAGCGATGTCAATGATGACTGGTTCCACGCTCTCATGGATATTGTCTGACTTCCAGTACTCCTCAATATGATGGGATTTGTCTAACAGCTCCTGCCCACACTTCTGGGGTGACCACGTAACTATTGCCCACTATACAAATAATAACCTATTCCATATCCTGCTGGCATTATCGAATTTGTTGAAGCCTAGACTGTGTAAGCATATCCATTCACCGCCCACCTGGTGGATGGGTGGAGTCTCATGACGTCATATTATGTTTACGTCACGAATTGTTCTAGGATCCTTGTCTGTTATTTTCTCGGTTCTTGCATCGGCAACTTCATTTTACTCTATAAATTCAAAACTATCGAACTTACGCACAAGATAATAGGCTACGTGCAAAAATTAGGCAGGGTTGTAAAATAAACACTTGCCAACTTTCACCTTTATCTGATGCTTTGATAAAAAGTTGTTGCCAAAAAACCGTGTTTCATCAGCTCTGAATCCCTTAGTAGTTTTTGATTCATTTACTTTTCTTTTGTACTGTGTCTTTTTCTCAGACCCCAGGCCTCATATGTTTTCATTTGGTTTTCCCTCTACTATTAATTTTCCTCTTATTGTATCTCTCAGTTGATTTTTTCCTCAGGCATGTACTTTGTTGTATTTTTTGCTTTTTTTGCGTACTTGTTTTTGTTGTTATTTTGCATACAGTCGTTGTTCTTGCGTCTGCTACCATTAATTCGCTTCTGTTCGTTATGTATATAGCCTATTCAGTCTCATGCTCTGCATCTTTGGTTTCTTTCCCTTTTAAGTTTTGTTCTGTTCCCTTATTTCACTTATTCTTTGCGAATTTGTTGAGAATCACCCCATCTGGGGGACTGGTGTTCTTTTTGTTTCTTATAATAGTCTTTCGTATTTTATTCAAAGCAATGGTTGGGTTTAGTCTATTTTGTTTCTTTGCTGGAAAAAAATTGAAGTCTGACGGGTTGAATCTAATTTTGTCTTCTGTTGTGGTTACTATTTTGATTTTTTGCACATACAACTTCTCGGTTAAGGAATGAAAAAAGTCAAACTCTTTTTTGGTTTCTCTGCTCTACGTTTTTTCATCATTCACATTAAATGGATCCCATTTAATAGTGTTCAAATTAACTTTCTTTGTAATGTATAAGGCCATATTTCATGTAAGGCTATCATTCCAATTGTACTCAAGTAGAACTGCTAGAGTTTCTTATTCCTCTCTTTTGGTATTTGAACAACATGCCCTTTGGTGGTCATTTTCTCTCCATGCTCTTTGTGTTAATGCACACCAAAACAATTTTAAAGCTGTATATATTTATAAACTTTGCATTTTGCGTCTAACATATACCTGCTTTCTGTGTTGTGTTCTCGACTATGACACATTTTCAGTTTTTCTGTATACAGTCCTAATTTCTCCTCCCCTCTTACCTTTTCCCCTCACAGAATCACACAAACCCTTTATTAGCTTTGAAATTAATTGTCTAATTTTCCTACTTTGATTCAGTAATACAAAATATACGTAATAATTGAACGCGAGATGCCCCATTTGCTGATCAAAGTCGGAAGAAGAAGAAAAAAAATTCTTTGTCAGTTCCTTTCGTTTCTTCTTCCTAAGCGACCTGACAGAAGTGTTTACAATCATGGCTGAATATGATCGAGAATTGACACCAGAGCTTACCGAGAAAATTGTACAATACCAGGTAAGACTGTAATAGATATTTCGACATGCTGCATAAAGTGAAATAGGCTAAAAGCTTGATTGGAAAGAAAATTGTATTTTAACGAATGGCTGACGTGTTATAACCAAAGCTTCAGTAGCATGCCCTACGGTAGCCTGTGTGATGAGCCTTGTCAAAGTGGTGCAATGAACAAGGCAGAAACGATCATTTCGTTGTCTTTTTCTCGTGAACTGTATGACTTTTGTGAAATAGACCGTCTTTTAAACAGACTATTGAATTCTGATTAGAGTACAGACTAGCCAAAGCTACGGTAGGCTAGCCAATTTGGTATTCTCGAGCTTAAACCAACCTTGAACGGCAGTCTCTTAATATTGGTCAACGCATGCCGCCCATACATGTAATTTAATGTCAAGGGCATAAAATTGTTTCTGTAGATGTTATGTGATTTTCTGTAAATTGGCCGACTTCAAGTAATATGCATCCAACCTACGGCTGCCTCTATGCTACTAGCCTACTTAAGTTAGGCAGTAGTCCAAAGCTTAATTATCGTAAAATAATGAAATCATGGTAGGCATAATGCTATGATACTTAAATTCCTAGCCAAATAACCTAGGCTACATAAACCATAGCCTGTATTGTTCTGATGGTGGGGGAAATCCTAAAACAGTGCAAAGCACCGGTTAAAAGTAGAACATGTATAGGCTGAATTACAACATGCTTAGTAAAAAGGCAAAAATAACCAAGTTCACAAATATCAGCAGTAACAGTCACAATAAGACACAAGGAGAACTCTTCACTTTCTATTGAATATTCACAAAATTAGGAAAAGCAGCTGTAGACCTAGATAGTGGGCTAACAATGTTCAGTTACGGTATATGACCTGTCTGAGTCTTCCCTCAAACAGTGAATGGTCTAACCTAGCCTAACCTAATTTAAAGTTTTGCACAACCAGCTGTTTCTTCCCAGAACACTGGTTCCCATTCATTCAAACATATTCATATCCTAAAAATAAAAATTCACTGAAAACAAAACCACAGGCATCACTGAAAGCATTATGCTCAAGCCTGAGACACCAGTGTTTTGACCCACCAAACATGTTGCACTGAACATTACAGGTAGCCTTGGTTTTTGTTTAGGTGTTTATTGGACTGGTCGAAGGTATTGCTCACCGTTAACAAATATCCTAAATGATTGGATTTGACATTTGGCATTCTCAATATATTTTTTATGAACTATACACTGAAATCATTTTCTTCAATGGTGAAAGTCACAAAATGTCTGTTCCACCCTGTTGTTTTGCATGACCCACCTTGACCTGCCCATGTTCATTGTTTACGTCAATGAAGTTTTAATTGAAAACAAAATTGCAATATTTCCAGAGGTTTCAAACAGCTTGTAATTCTTGGTGTACAGTCACCCCATAAAGTATAACTTTATCTTGAAGGAATACATCTAAACCTAACCACTTACCCTGTGATTTAGGAAAATGGCTACCCCTCAAGAAAGACCAGGTATGAGGAAAGGAGGAGTTTTATAATGTCAAATTTTTTATTGCTGATTTGTTTCAGTGAAAATACAAAACATTTTTCTTAATATAGGAGTGTTCATGGTGCCAGCTGGAATTGGTAACAAGCTTATTAAGAAGGTCGTTAATTTTTGGCAAGTAGGTGAGTGGCAGGGTGATGTTGGGTGTAGACATCTTCAGTGTGGTTGAACTTCTGACTTCCTCTGTTGAAGCTTTTTCTCAGATCTTTTTAAGCATTTTGTTGTTGATAGTGTCTGATGTTGAGACTTATGTTAGCCTTACAAAGGATACATGGCTATTATGGTGAAAGCAGTGAGACTGTGAGCCAACGGCATTGATATCAGGGCCAAAGTAGATGTGTGGTTGCTTTATTCACCCTTGTCTCTTGAGTCTTACTGTCTTTAGTTCTTTTTGCAGGGGCCAGATTTGCAGAAAGATTGGGTTTCTGTGCAATGGATGAAGTATGGGATCAAGTGCAAGATGGGGAAGAAACAGTCAGCAATATCCTCAGGGGCCTAATACTTTTCTCTTGACTCTGGCATCACTGTTGTTTGAGTTTATGCATAGGACCTCTGCTTCATCTGTTGGGGAACCCTGTCCAGTACCTTCAGGCTTCCCAATCAAGCAATTGGATCAATATACACACTTCTTGTGGTGGGACAGGTACTTCTTTAGTGGCATCCCCTCCCCCGTTCACCTGCTACTGTCATTCGTAAAGCTGTGATGCTTGGGTTTCTGTTGAAGTCCTTGGAGTACCTGAAGGTATCCTTTGGAGCTACCCTTCTCTACCTTTGTAGAATACTTGTCTTGGGCTAAGGGGTCTGCTGATGATGTTCCTGCTTTTGCAGTCTTAGCAAAAGACTTTGTTGTTGCTGGAGATATTTGCAGTACTTATGTGTTTCGGTAGTACAGGACTTCTTCAGATGCCCATCTTCTGGAGATATTTGCAGTACTTATGTGTTCCAGTAGTACAGGACTTCTTCAGATGCCCATCTTCAAGTTGTTTTCTGTTGTAGTGAAGGACTAGTGAGAGGCAAAGTAAGAACAAGGTGAAGAAGCACAGGCATGCTCTTTGTCATCCTCCTGCACCTCCAAACCTACTTCTTTATGTTCAATGTGTCTGGACTGTCAGAAGAGCAGGAATAGGGCCCACAGGTATTCTACCTGTAAGGAGTCCTAATAGAATTCTCATGGGTGTCACTTTGTTGAAGAGGGGCAACAGACACCATTTGTGTGTGAGGGTTTGATATTGAGTTGTATGAGCATGCTTGTGATCCTTCACCTTCCTGGCTTCTCAGGAGAGGAAGAAGGGCCATTCTGAACTTTTCCTGTGCTGTTTCTCTCCAGAGATCTAACGGGAAGAGTTAGTACTACTTGTGGCTACAAATCGTCTCAGTTCATCAGAACTGGTTCATGAAATCCACGGAACAAGCATGATCATTCACATGTGTATGGTATTGGGAACTGTCCCTTCGCATCTTGGTTTTAGTTACATGCTTGATCATTCACCTGTGTGTGGTACTGAGCCTGGTCCTTCTTACTCATCTGTCATGCTTGCTTATTGTCTGTGGTTGCCTACTTAGACCCAGCACTGACCCTGCCAAGGTTTTACCTGTTACAGAGAAAGGTACCTACCTGCATCTGTGGATTGTGGTTCAGAATATTTGACACCACAATCCTTTGTGCAGTTAAGATGACTGACCAAAATGTCTATACCTTCTTCACTTGTATAGGGTCCTTGTCATTGTGCTGGGATCCATTAGCACCTGAAGGTCTTATTAGGCTACCTTTTGAGCCTGTACAACCTGAGTTGAAGAAGCACATGGTAGAAATCACTGGACTCAGTCTTGAATGTAATGGTCCTCGGGAAGTGACTTTGGCAGTCTTTGTGAACCCAGTCTTGTCCATCAAGAGAACTTTCAGGTTTGCACCTAAGGCAAGACTGTCATTCTTGCCTCTGTGGTAATTGCCTGCCTCTACACATCAACAGAGGTGCATCATGTCTGAGGACTGAAAGACTACTCCAAATTCTGTTTAGAGCAGATTTCTTTCTCAAGTGACAAATCAGGAGTGATGGTGTCATACCATGGCTTCCTCTTAGGCTGTCTCATGGTTGGGCTTGTGGCTGAATGCAGCAGACTTTACTGTGACAGGTGGGTCCTCTGATGAAGAAAGGGTTAAGTAAAAGAAGTTGGTATTAGGTGTTAGGATCTGAGCTTATGTTCCCACTGTTTTGCTGAACTGTTGGTGATCTTTTTTCGAGAAGGTGAAACTTTATTTATGGCCTTTTCTCAAAATAAGCTTCAGCTGAGAATAGCTTCAACCTGTGGAACGACTGGTGTTGGACTCCTTGTTCTTGCAGAGGGGCAAGGTTGGGGTGGCAGTGGAGAAATAACATACACTGTACTAATAGTTGGGATGCCCTATTCCACCATGTAGTTTCCTTCAAGGGTTCTTTCAGTCAAATCTTCAATGTTGGGTACACATACAGCATCAGATAGGAAAAGTTTAGTCCTTTGCCAAACCTGATTGGGAGTGTGGCTTTTTTTTCTTCCTTGAGAAAGTGTCATGTGTCATTGTAACCCTTTTGGGTTGTCTCTCAGACCCCAGCCCAACTGATAGGACAGGGGAAGAAGTGGAAAAGGAATGCTGAGGTAGTTGGCCCTCCTCTTTAGCTGCTCTGAGTTGAGACACCTGTCTTGCCTGTGGGCAGCATGGCAGTGACAGGGGCCATAGTCCTGAGTAATCTTAGTCCTTCATGATGGGTGCAGGCTACCTTTCATGGACTATCCCCCCACAGTTTTGATTGCTGATCATGTTTACAGCCTACTTAGCCTATCAGGATTGCCAAAAGCTATGGCTCTGTCAGCAGAGGTTAGAGCAATGGAGAAAACCATGCTGGAAGTCATAGATGACCACTCTCCAGGCTTTTACTTTTGTCTTGGTGGAGAAGTCAGCATGGGGTTGGAAACTGGTTACCATCCTCTCCCTGTAAAAGAAGTTTGTTTGTCATATTCCATTCAGTATGGAATCCCCATGTCCATAATGACTTCTTTCAGAGAGGGCAACCTATTGTTATCTGTAGATCTGAAGGATATTGATAGTAGGGCCCCTTTATATGTGGGTAATAAGTGCACCCCTGAAACTGCAAATAATTGCAACCTTATGCAGCAAAGTACTATACACATGTCGATCATACAAACAACCAGTTTATGCCCATATCAATCTTATATCCTTTATAATAACCATTGTTAGGTATATATGGCAAAGAGTGATAAAAAAAAATCATGGATACAGTGGTTCCTATACCTGTACAGTATACAGTAAATAAGAAAAAGTTTAAACAAAGTAAATGAACAACTGGTGATTACATATGAACAGTATGTAGCACTGATTGCTTCCTCCTCTTGTTTTACAGTGCTCCAACCAGATGATGATGATGATAATGTACAGTGCCTATGCTAATGAAATCATGATTAATGGTGGCTTGGGCACTGAATTCAAGCTATTGACTGCTATTTTGATAGTTTTTTTATCACTTGCTGTTTTGGTGCACACAGTTTGGACACAGGGTGAAATGCTTACTGAATGAAAAAGGGAGGGTCTGCAGATAGGTGGGCGGGTAGTACAGTACTGTGCCACTCAACTATTTTTCACCATTCAGCTACTTTATTAACAAACTTCAACGATCAGTGCCAGGTAGTTCCCAGATTATTCTTTTACAAAAGACTTAGGTTTGTGTATTTAATAGAAATGCAGATCATTGCACTCGCCTTCAAGAGTGCAGCCTCCTCCTCTTCATATCTCTGACTAATTACCAATAGTTTATTACTTTCACAAATCATTCAGTTGAACCATCGTCACCAGATAACACTTGATTGCTTTGCTATACAGCATTGGTATGTAACATATTATAACTTGAAATCTTTTCCCACAGGAAGTAACTGGCACAGAAGATTATAATGCAGCAAGATCACAATTAGAAAATCATGCCTGGAATTTAGAGGCAGCAGTACAAGACCATCTTGCATTGAGTGATACATCACCGCCTACCCCACAGGCATCAACATCATCACAGGTTTGCTATTTTTTTTTATTTTATTTTCCTTGCAAAGAATCTTTGGTATTCTATTTGTATGCTTTAAAGTTATTGAATGCAGTATTTCCAATTACTATATACTGTATTAATTTTCCATGTGTTAGTTGTAGCAAATGAATATGCCTTATTTAATCGAAAGAGGATTTTGTGTGGGAACTTTCTGAAGCACTGAAATACCAAAGGTACAGTATTATCATCAGCTTAGTGAGTCTTAGCCAAGGATATGTAACAAAAAGGTTTATAAATGTTTTGAAGAAATCCATCTACTGAAACATTTTTCTTTGTAGTGATTTGAAAATAAATACATTAACTGTGCATTATGTTGAAGTGCTTTTTCTTTCAGTAGTAATTTTAGCAAATTGAAACCTTGAAATTTATGCAAAAAACAGAAACCAGATTGTAAGAATTGAGCCATGACTCAATTAATGTGCAACAGGACACTGTATTAATAGAGGGATAATTTTGTAACTGTAAGCAGATTTCCATTTATCATAAGTTTGTGGAACATAGGCAGTGAGAACGGCAGCTAGCAAGACATCTCAAATGTTTCTATAAAATTATACAGAAGGATCTTATAGTGTTTTGTAGAAAAATATTTTAGAAAAAAATAGAAGTCTGAAAAGTACATTTTTTTATTAGGAATATCAAATTGAGGCTTAATCAAAACAGTGTGTACAGTATATGTGAATTTATTATATATCTGAATTTTTCTCTTATTTAATTTTATTTACATTTATTTTAAATAGGATGATCATGAACATCATAACTGGGATGCAGTAAACAACAGAGGATTAGCAAATGGAAGAAATGTAGATGAGGAAAGAGACTCTGAAGAGCGAGAAAACCTCAACAGAAATTCCAATCGAGGAGGTGGTTTTCTTTCGTCCTTATTTAGGGGTGGATACTACCTTTTGACTTTACCTCTGAGACTCACACTGTCTTCGCTGACGTCACTGTTCTTCTTTGTTTATAGGATTGTGTATCCTTATCCTCGTAGATGTAAGTATTAAACGAACATACATGTGAATCGTTGGCTCTAACTTTTAAGTGAAGAATGAACTGGCCATTGAAGATTGAATAGTATTATGTCCAGCTCTATGTCTGGTTAACTGATGGAATTATGAAAACTTGCTTTCAAATGGGAGCCTATATTCCTCTGTACTCTAACAATACAAATTCGTTTTGTACATGTTATCTGCTGTTGGCAAATAAAAATAAACTATTGACATATCATAACCAGCAGTGGTTATTAAGTGAAGTTGAGCAGTCTTATGGGTAGGAGAGGGTCTATTTAACATTTGAGGTGGTTTGCTTCATTTCAGTGATGTCCAAAGTCCAATCTTTAGAATTATAATAAAGCCAGAATATATTAAAACTGGAAAACTCAGGATCTGGGATAATTCGGAGGCAAAAAAGAGCTTTGAAAAAATACATACTTCAGATGCTTCTAATTTAAGAACTTATGGTTTATGATTTTTCAAAGTTACAGTTGTACAATAGCAATACACTCATTAGGAATTTAGAATTTTGACCTGTTCTTGCACTTGAGACAAGGGTTACAATATTACACGTTACTGAACAGTGGCAACAGCCTGCAGCATCAACGTTACCATGCTCTCAGTCTTGTAGCAGTCAGACAACCAAATGTAAACAGCTGGGAATGTAAGCAAATGAGTAATGAAATGGAGTTTTTGTAGTCTTACTAAGTTCTGGTAAGAAGAAAAAGGGGAATGTAGTTAGTCTAGAGATGAAACTCAAGGCCATTGCTCATCAAGAAGAAAAGCTAGTAGTAATGGTTGCAGGTGATGATCTTGACTGTCTGTGAAGCATAAAAAGCAAAATCTACAAAAAAGTAAAATCATCATCAATTAATTCACTGATCATCGCAAAGAAAAGTGCTGGGCCAATTGACAATATGGAGAGATCGAACACAAAAGCGAATTCTGCCATGCCTCCTGGTTATGGACTCTAAGAGAAGGTTTTTCAGTACGTTTAGAAAGGCCAGCCAGTGATCCTACACAAAAATTTACAGCAAATTGTTGATAGTTTCAATGCTTCAAGAGGTTTCATCATTTTCATAATTTAGGGTTTGCTGTAAAGCCTCAAGTGCTATGCTATAGTTGCCAAAGCTTTCAAGATGGCCTGAATAGGTTAACTGTCTAAAAGAAAAGTATTTGTCTGAACAAACATTTTAACACTTATGAAACAAGCTGGTTTTTTACAAGTATGGCAGAACGTACCTGCATGTATCAGGAGGACAGTGTCATGATTTAAAGCACTCAAAAATTTTGTAGCACATATTGCATGGAAAATGTTACTAGGTTTAAACTGAATCTTTTTTTAATCTACCACTTAGAACCCCAAGTATGTGAGCAATCAGATACTGTTTTTTATTATGGAAATGAAAAATAGCTTGGTTATAATCCCCAGTCCAAAGAGTATTGTTACAAAAGGGCAACCCATTAAAGGTTATTCCAATTGTAGGTATTGTTGCAGAACATCCCCAATATCTGAGCAGCAAGTATCCTGATGTAAAGGTGGTTTGTTTTTTCCCACCAAACAACTACACTCATTCAGTCAGTGAACCTAGACATGGTAGCTACATTCAAAGATACCTCTCATGTATTTGCCTGCTGTTGGATCAACTGAATATGGCTGAACACTGAGAATTTTGGAAAATTCAACATACGGTATTAATTACTATTTGGGCATACAGTGTATATGAGTTCCTCATTGGATGGGTTGGTATTGTTCTCGGACAGCACTCTGCTGGGCCCGTGTTTGATTCTCCGACCGGCCAATGAAGAATTAGAGAAATTTATTTCTTTATTTCTGGTGATAGAAACTCATTTCTCGTTATAATGTGGTTCGGATTCCACAATAAGCTGTAGGTCCCATTGCTAGGTAACCAATTGGTTCTTAACTACGTAAAATAAATCTAATCCTTCGGGCCAGCCCTAGGAGAGTTGTTAATCAGCTCAGTGGTCTGGTTAAACTAAGGTATATATGGGCATATATGAATGGTGGGGTTTTGATGAAACAAATGTAATTTTTTTAACACATTACTATACTTATTTCATGCAAAATCTTAAACTGTATATATATGTGAACTTTCACCCCCCGTCCCTGCTGATCTTGCAGCTTCATTTTCAATTTATGTGAAATACTAGTACCTGTAGTTGAATTTGGTCCAGGTAGCTTCTGCACTGTACAAACGATCTTCTGTATGACTGTAGAATCTTGGGACATTAAATTGTTGCAAAGGTGTTAGTAAGAGGCAGCATCTACAAATTTACTGATTTATTCAAAACCACAAACAGAAGGGTCAAGGGCTCTTGCGAGTGGAAATGTAGTGCATGACATGAGGCGAACAAAGTAGAGATTGATACAGTCTACTGTTTACTTGAGAATGGAGAATGGTACATAATTCTGTATACAAGTTGTGAACAGAGTTCTGATAAATATAGCTGGAAAGCTGAAATTGTATTGCTTCTATTAGGAATGATACATTTGACATGACATGAATATGAACAACAGTATACACAAAAATGATGTATGATGTCGGCTGGTTTTCTCATATACTTGTGCATAGCGCATATGTCAAGAGATACTTTTTTGAGGAGCGGATGCTTGCAGGGTATGAGTTCAGACGGCCAGGTAAGATGGACAATTGTGTAGGTCCGTGGGGGACCCTACAAAATTACTATGAATTTGGATGGATTGATGGTTTTGCACTACATAACTGATATTGTGCTATAATAAGTAAAATTTTTAGCAGAATTAGCAGTATCTCTCCATTATTAATATTGATGGGGCATTTAAGCATGTAATAAGCACCTTACATGAGGGATCTTACAGACATCTGGAACTGTTAAAGGTGAAAACACTTCATGTTCAGATAATTTTTAATTTTATTCTTCTCAGATGCAAGGCCCTTATTTCTGTTGAGAATGCTGTTTTTCCTTCCCATCCAGTTGGTACATAACGTCTGCGCTGCAGATGGTATCAACGAGATGGGTCTCATAAAATGTTGCCTATCTGCTAATTACCTGTACTGGTTTTTTCATATTTAGCAGCTATGCAGCATTCTTTTGATCTATCCTAACTTGGCATTTAGGCATGAACAGAAATAGAGGTTGTATCATTGACACAAAGATGTATTTGTAATTAAGAATGCTTAAATATTTTACTTCTCTAGATTCATGTTGACCAACATTTACTTTATCTTCCAGTAACAGATCCTCTTGGGGATGTCCTTTCCTTTATTGGAGAATATGAAAAAGAGTATGGTCTACAACATCCATCATTTTTCCGTGGTTCATACTCTCAAGCTTTAACACATGCTAAAACAGAGCTTAAGTTTCTTCTGGTTTACCTACACTGTGGGGACCACCAAGACACGCCAGGATTTTGCAGGTAAATTTTTTTGGTATATTCTCTCTCTCTCTCTCTCTCTCTCTCTCTCTCTCTCTCTCTCTCTCTCTCTCTCTCTCTCTCTCTCTCTCTCTCTCTCTCTCTCTCTCTCTCTCTCACATATTTTGGCTGCCATATAAGATGAAGAACATAGAAAGATTAAAAGTACTGTAGTACACTTAAGAATAACCAAACTAATACTGCATATTAGACACCTTGGATATCAGAGGCGGCTAGAACATATCAGAAATTGATTGTTGATTAAGATATTAGTTAACTAATACAAAAAAGATATTCCAAAGTATAGATAACATATTCCATAGGAATATATTTACCTTAAGTACTGTACTGTATTAAACTAAGTATGGTGGATGAAACCTCAAACTAAAAAAGTTCAACACAGTCCACTGGGAACTGTCACTTATCAAAGGCCTCATCTTGGAACCGATTCCCAGCTGTGTATGTGAATAGTTCCATTACTGGTCAGTACTAGAATAGGTTAAAGATGTCAATATACTCCTGTGATTGGTTTAATATCCATCCAAATAGCTGCATATATGCTGTCTTGTGTCATTGGTAATACACCTACCTTCCTTTTCCCTGCTCCATTTATTACCTTGATATATTTTTTAACAATTTCTAGTTGTCAAATTGCTGTTCCTGTAATCTTTTTGTAGTTTTTCCTCACTAAATTTACTCACTGATTGTTTTTTTCATTGCCAAACGGTCCAGTTCTCTGAAGTGATATTTCCATGTCTGGTAGTGTTCTTTTTGAAGTGGATTTAACAAGTTCACAACATCCAAAAATAGAAGAGTATGAACATGATGATCCACCTATAACTTTGCCAGCCTCACAGAAGCTGTTTAACAACAGTGGATTGTTTTTAGCATCTTAGTATCTTCACCTTAAGAACTTAATTTTGCTCTTTTCCAAGCATCAGCTTCAAAAGTCTGTTTAGGAGCTGTGTTGTCATACTACCGAACAATTGTCATAGTTAATTGATTTCTGTGTTTGTAATACTTCTGTAATACTACTTTAAAGTACCTGTGTTGTCAGTAGTTCTGAATTGTATTGATGTTTATGTGTAAGTTTATTTAAATTTAATTGTGTATTGAAATCAGTTTGACATTACAAACTTTAATAAAACGACTTATTTTACATCAATCCAGCTTTGTCAGAGTGTTTCAGTGTTTCATATTTCCTTTTCTCTGTTGTAGGATGATTAAAGATAACTTCACCAAGAGGCTATTAATTTTGCATAGATTAGGATTGCTGACCTTCTTTCAGCTTTTCCTTTGAGAATGGTCAAACTATAATAATATTACTCTTTGTCAGGCATGGGATTTGCAACCATATTGCTTAACAAAATAACAGTTTTTCTTCCCTAACAATGCTTCTGTTTTCGCAGCAGAATTGTGTGCAATAGGATCAGTTCTTAAAATTAGTGAACATATACCATTGCAGAAATTTGTAAGTTTTAGTGACTAGAAGTGCTACAGAAACCCTTCAAAGTCATAACCCAAAAGAATACCCTAGCGCAAAAGGGAACATTTTCACTTCACAGATTATACGAAGGAGGTAAAAATGTAGAAATGTGTTGGAATTCTGTCCATATAGGCACTAAAGGAAATGAAGAAGCCAGTACCAAGCCAAAGCTGGAACTGCTGTGACCAGATCACAGTTATAAAAATTAGTAGTTACATAACATCTCAGAGGCCCATTAGAATCAATAAATGGCAGAATATATTTGATGAATAGCCCACATGATCCAGTTCTATGTGTACAGACTGTAGAGTAACACTAACAGTTAAAAAGTTTTGTGTTGATGTCTAAGATGTAGTTTACAATGAGTGTCAAGTTTTGGAAACAAATAAATCAGTTATGGAAATTTTGTCAGAATCCCCATCATTTTCAGTGAACCCAATTATTAAGTTTTTTAGTTGTAATTTAATAAGAAGAATCTGAACCGTATCATTAGTAAACATAAATGCTTTTTAGAGCTAAATAAATTAAGCTCATTCTGGTTAAACTACTTGATAACTGCAGCAGTCTCAATTTCATGTAACATTGTACAAGATTACAGTAAATGCAAAAAATCTGTATTCCATAACTGCTTCAGCACACACATCCAGCCTCCGTACTTCCCTGTGCCACTTATGTTGGACTTACTTTCCTCTAGTTTTTCAGTGCTTAATTTTCTGCTTGATAAGATGCTTAAATTGTAGTAAGTGTCTTTTATATTTAAATTTTTGAGAGTTTGTATGCATAGTGTTCATCTTTTCTTTTGGGTGACGGGTTTTTAGTCCCTATAGGGGCTGCTGCTTATGGTGTACCTTGGGTAGCCAACCAGTTTTGCATGATTTACACAAAAAGCTCTTTCATGAGTTAGTATTATAATACTATGTATTTTTTCTTGAAACAGGACTACGTTGTCAGATAATGGGGTGGTGGAATACATAAATAGCAATCTGATATTTTGGGGATGCTCAGTCACCACTGCCGAGGGCTACAGAGTTTCCCAAGCTTTAAGAGAAAATGCATATCCTTTTCTGGCCCTCATTGTTTTAAGAGATGGTCGAATGACTGTCGTGGGTCGTTTAGAAGGACCAATCCCTCCAGAGCAGCTTACTTCCCAGCTCCAAATCCTTGTAAGAGATAATGAAGCCTATCTTGTAGTGGCCAGAGCAGAAAGGTATGTATTTTTAGTTTTACAGTACAAGAAAGATATAGTATATGTAACCCAGTCTAGTTGAAACAAGTTCATGATCAGTTGCTACAGCCTATATTTTAAGTACAAACTATCATTAATAGACATCTGATCATGAATTTTTGCTTGTACAGTGGACCCAGTGTATTTGTGGTTCTGAATTTGCAGCTTCACCTATTCATGGATTTCTCTGTGGAACATATATACACATTACTGTATTTGCGGAAAATTCACCTATTTGTGGTATTTTTCACTGGGAAATATTTACTGTATTTTCATATTTTTGTGACTAAATGTACTTTTTGTGATAAGACTAAAATACTCGGGTATAAGCATTTTTAGAGGGCTTTTTGGTGTTTGAACTATCAAAATAGTCAGTTATAAGCATTTTTAGAAGGATGCCAAGTATTCACGGATTTTAGCTGTTCGCGGGTGGTTGTGGCACGCATCCCCCGAGAATTCCGGGGGTTGACTGTAATTATATTAATGCAAAGCACTATTTCATAATGTCTTTGTAACTCTTTATTAGCAGTCAATTAGACCCTGCAAACTCATACACAGTTGTGAAGCATGATTTTTGTGGCTTGTTTGAAATCTGAGTGGGTTTATGGTTTGCAGAAGAATTACAAATACTGTATATAACATTCAGTTGATAAAATGAACTTTATTTTGTCATAAGAAAACCATTACATAGCCCATTTCATCATGAAATCATATACAGGCAGTCCCCGGTTAATGGCGAGCTCATTTAACGGCGATCCGGTTTTATGGGGGTTGTCTAGTGATGAAAATCTGCAATTTTCGACACCGAAAATCACCGATTTCATTTATCGACACCAATAATTGGGTATTGGTGCCGATACATACCTAATAGAGGCGCCGATAACCGAAAATTGGCGCTTTTCGGCACCGATAAACCCTAAAAATTGGCGAAAAAGCCCTGAAAATCACCGATTTTCAGTTAGCAGCGATTTTCGGTTATCAACACGCCCTCAGAACGGAACCCCCGCCAACAACCGGAGACTGCCTGTAATCATAAATAATGTATTTCTGTGAGAATATTACATTTGTTTTGCAGAAAGTGCATACAGTATGTTGTTATTGTACAGCTATGCTCTTAAGTTATACAACATGATTGCATAGGATTTCGTTCAAAATCCATGAACTGGCAATCTAACATGCTTCATATTTATCTGTTGTTTTAGGGCAAAAACACGATTATTGCGTACAATAAGGGTATAATGTGTTTCATAAGAGTGAAATCTGTCCTATATTTCAAAACTTTAAGAAAATATCACTTGTAGCCAAATTTCGGAAAAAGTTACAAAACATTTTCAAAGCTTTCGTTAACTCGTCACCAATGTATTTGACAAAAAAAGGCCTCATCAGATCTCAGTTCAAATGTTGGAATAATAAAAAAAAAAAAAAATTTTTCATAACATTAATATTGCTTTCAATGCAACCATAAAATTTGAAATAGTCCTATTTGATTGTTTTTATGCCTCAGGGCTGGAAAAATGTAAATAAGTAAATATGAAAGTATTACTGTAGCTAGAACACATCCACCAATATCAACAGTGAGCGGAGCATGTGTGACGCAACCATTAGAGTGGTGGCGCAACATGAACCACCTGGTTTACAATGAGTAGCGACAATGAAATTATCTTGAAAACATTTATTTTATATTTGTTAGAGGAATATTTGGATTTCCATAAAAATCGGGTTTTGACGTAGGAAAAACCTATTTTCGGAGTCACTCTTGAGTCCTCAAGGAGTTACCCCCCATGGTGTGCCAGCATTTCATGGTGACTAGACTAGTATCAAAGAAATATTTTTTAGCCTGGTCTTGTAGCCGGGTATTGTGTCGTAATGAAAACACTGACATGTGATAGAGTATAATGGACTCAAAGATGAGAGGGCATATTCCCGTATCTTCAGCGAAGTTGAACCCAGTTTTTCCTATGTCAAAAACTGCAAGAAGTGATTATTGCGCATGTGCGTCTGCTATTTTGTTTTTGACCAGGGCAGGCAAAAGACCAGCTCCATTACTCTCTGCTGGTCAGTGTAGGATGATCCCTTGCCCAAATCCCATGTCTTTTTGTCAGGGAAGGGGGAGGGTTTTGAGGACTTAACAGCGACTACCAAAAATAGGTTTTTCCCACATCCAAACCTGTTTATTTTATAATGTAGTCACTTGCTTCGTCCTCAGAAGCTTCACAAAAGAAATTGACAAGTGACAAAGCTCTCAAAATTTTAATCCCAAAAACTCAAAGAAAAAATGAAAAACATTTCTGGTCCAAGGTCAAGCCACAAGTTTCAAGCTCCATTCCTTATTCTAAAAAACCTCAACTAGCAGAGGGCAGTGGAGCTGGTCTTTTGCCTGCCCTGGTCATAAACAAGATAGCAGACGCACATGCGCAATAATCACTTCTTGCACTTTTTGACATAGGAAAAACTGGGTTCAGCTTCGCTGAAGATAAGGGAAAATGCCCTCGTATCTTTGAGTCCATTATACTCTTATCACGTGTCATAATGTTTTCATTAGGACTCAATACCTAGCTACAAGACTAGGCTAAAAAATATTTCTTTGATACTAGTCTAGCCACCATGGAGCGCTGACGCACCATGGGGGTAACTTCTTGAGGACGAAATAAGCGACTACGCTATAAAAAATAAAATGATTTAAGTTATATTTCTTAACCACTTCAAAAATTTTATGGCTTACTAGCAAATATTCGCCTATGTAGTTATTCTTTTGTTAAAGCCAAGATTTTGTTTGTAGGCCTAGGTGAGTTAGATTTCTCCTATTTCTATAATACATTACACTTAGCATTAACATCTCTACTCTTAGCATTCACATCTCTATATTAACAATTTCTGGCCAGAAAGCATATGAAGTTATCTACACATTCTTGCACTTAAGGTTACCTGTTGAATGAATAAATTAGACACCAAAAGGGATCATAAGGACTTGTAAGAAAATAATATTTTAAGCCAGTTAAAAAACAAGTGTTCTATATTTCGGTTAATAGCCATCTTCCTAATACAGTATAATTAAAATCATCATCTTTTATTCTTCAAAGAACAAGTAATCTCTACAAATAAATTCTGTAGTAACAGAGATTACATCTCAGAAGGTGTAGATTATTTTTTTAGGCCATTAAAAATTACATTTCAGAAGGTGTAGATTATTTTTTTAGGCCAGTAAATAATTTCGCAACATACAGACAGCTTGAATACAGCCTAAGTTCAGCATTCAAAGAAAACTTGTTGTAATTCATATTCCTATTTTAAAAATGTTATGATGACTGTTGAGATTATTAGATCTACTGTTATAATGCTGCAGAGGTAGTTACGTTTACCAGCCCGAGGAGCATGTTAAGCGCGCTGTCACCGATGGCACCGCTAACCTTATCACACCGTGCTTTGAGCTAAACAATGTAAAAAAAAAAAAATCTGTAAAAATCACACAGGTTATGAGTTAAACCAGTGCATAAAAGGGATCATATTTATATAACCATAGGGAAAATAGTGCTAGCTGTGAACTCGCAAACTTGTCAACATGTATGACATTGGAAATGAAAAAAAAGTTTAACACTACTTGGCAGTGTTACGTTGAGTCTGAGACTTTGGACGATACAAAAAGAATCATGTCGCCTCAGGTTTGAGCATGACTGTACAAGCAATGATAGAATAAGTGTATTAAATTTACATATTTTGTGAAGTGTTTGCTTCTTGAATGCCTTTTGATTTCTAATTCTAAATTACTAAACATTTCAGACAAGAGAGAGAACTTACAGCTGCATTAAGATTACAGCAAGATGAAGACTATCAAGAAAGTTTACGAGCAGATCAAGAAAAGGAGCGCAAAAGACAGCAAGAAAGAGAGGAGGTTGAGAGAAAAGAGTTGGAGGAAAAACAGAAGGTTGAGGAGCAGCAGAGACAGAAAGATAACATAAGACGTTTGAAAATAGAAATGGTTGACAGAATTCCAGCAGTAAGTTACCATGAGACTACTTAAAATACTATACTAATAATTAGAATAAATCGTTTTCTGTTCCAGTACTAATAACTACAATTATTTTTTTACGGTTCTTAACTTTTCAGAGAAATCAGGACAGTATGTTATCGTGATATTTACGAATTTTTTTTGTAAGGTTTTACTTCATTACTAACAGATTTGATTGTAAAATTAAATCTTTTTCTTCAAATTCTTTATAATAATTGGGAACCTTAAAGAACCATGATCATCTTTAATCCTTTAAGAGGGCTTTGTAGGCAAATTTGGAGATTTCTTTTGAAAAGCACATAATTATACAATACTTGAATGCTAGAGAGAAAGCAAGACTAATCATACCTAATTTAATTCAGTGGTGGTCGATCTCATTTATCTTTTAGTAGTTCTGCTGCTTCATCTCTCCTGGGAGATATTGAAGTTCACAGAAATGCTAAGGTTGGGTAGCACACTTACTGAACCACAGGTAACAGAAATTTAGTCCTTGCAGGACATGAGGCAACATATTTTTTTCAAGTTGAAGACTGTCCTCTTAGTCCTTGACAGGAAAGTTCACAGGTGATGACTACTAACAACTTGGTACAAATTCATCAGCTAGCAGTGGACAGTAGTGGGCAGAGGAAAATGATAACAAGATGATACCCAGGTTTGTTCCTGGAAAGCAAATGTTCGTGGACACAGTCTGGGGAAGTAGATCCTCTGTCAGAATGATCATTGTATCTGGAAATGTAAAGGCTCTTTGTTTTCAATAGGGCAAAGTATTGGTGGATCTGTTTATGGCCCAACAAGACGAAGTGGCTTGGAAGATTGGTGTAGTGATGTGCCCCTGGGATGGCTTGGATTTGGATGCTTACTACTTCTTAGACTAATCCTTAATAGGCTTTGAATATCAAGAAATGTAAAGATAACCATGATTTACTCTCCTTTGGCTGTAGCAGGAGTAGTTTGTATTCTTTTTTATGTTGGTGGACAGTCCCAGGATGCTCCCAGCATGGAAGGTGTCACTTCATATATGGAGACTCTCCAGTAGTCTTAGTACAGGGTTTTCAGAGTAAGAAGCCTTAGCCATCATGATACCTTGCATAGCTTCAGCCATCAACCTCTGCCAGGCCAAGTGGAGCATATATTGTCGTTGGTGCAATGGAAAGAGTAAATCCAGTTGGTTTGTTATTCCTTTGGCTTTATCCTTTTGCATTGATATGAAGAGATGTTATCCAGTATTTTTAGGACCTATACCAATCTCCAAGTGCTTTCCTGAATCCTCAAGGTCTTTATGTCCACTCTGCCATTCAGCACTTTGGTCCAACTAAATCGACTGCAATTTGGGCATATACTGTACAAGTATTGGGGTTGTGATGAAAAAATATAATTTTGTATAGAAAACTAAGTTAGGCTTTTATGCAAACCTGTCACTCATATAATGGTTTTCCTCCATCAGATGATATAGCCTTGTGTCTAGAGTTCAAGAACACTGAGGTAGGAAGTTAATAGATACCCTAGGCTCCCGATGATGTCCATGAAACTGCTTTAGACAACAAGAGTGTATTGTCCGGGGACAATTGAAGACCACAGATCTGGTCATAAATGAGATATGCTTGTGTAAAACAAAAAAAAAAACAAAAAATTACCTTTTATACAAAATTTTCATACAAAGTCTCTATATCATATGCTCCCAGACTAGTCTCTGTAAGTGGGTTCATAATGATATGGTCATACTACTATAGGCATTCCTGTTAATGCCTTCCTTGCTAACACAGTTTGGAAGTATCCAAGTCCAGTAACTTTGGGACAGTGAGCCATAAGTATCATCTTTTCAAATGACAAAAGTATTCTGACATCCGCTTTGAAATATGGAACTAATTTTACAAGTGTCATCTGATTCACTACTACTAGACTTGAATCAGATCTAGATTTACTGTTATATCTAGAGCTCAAACTACTACTACTACCACTACTGATGATTTATAATAATAAAAGCCGAGTGGATCTTGTTTGTCTGCCCCGGTGTGAAACGTGGAGTGTTGGGAACGTAGGTTCGTACACTTTTGTATCACCCATGCAACTGAAGCGGCAGCGGGCAGATGTGTGCAGTGTAGCGCATGCCATCAAGCTCGTTATAGTAATACTGTACTAATCTAATTCAGCTTCAGCTTCTCCCTTTCTGCTGTTTCTCTATCTACTATTTCCAGTTCTGAACTTGCATATGTACTCATAACTCTACACTTTCATAGCCTTATGGCTTATCTTGCTTATTTAACTGTTTTGTGCTATTCATGTCTCTAAAACAATATTGCTTTTCCTCTTCATCATAGCTTAAGATCCCTAAAATAGAAGGTACCCTGTCCAAAGATGCCACGTACTCTGGTCTACGGGGATGTTCAGCAGTTATGATTGTACATTTCCAGCTACATAAAATACACACAGGAGTAACAAAACTCACAGGTTGTTGAAAAACGAATTCTACGATAATTAACAAGGACTTGAGAATGAAAAAGATAGCATTATCCCAGAGTGTTGAGCCAAAGATGTGGGTACTTAATGAGTCCTATACAATGATAAGAGAGCTGTAGGCTGCTTTATACTTAAAGGCATGCAGTACTCATGTAGCTGCTTCCTTCTCTGTAGGTTTTTACATCTTCTGTAATACCTCCTGGATAAGGATTTCTTTTATGTTCATTTCATACCAAAACAAATAGATGGGATCCTTCTATTGTCATATTGTTATGATGAAGAGTAACCTTGACATCTTACTAACAGCTCTCTAGCAAACCTGCTACTAGACGTTGACAGATATCCTTCCTTATTCTGGTACTTGTGAATATTATTTCCACTCTCACACAGTAGTATTTTTTTTGTGCATACTGGTGCCTCATTGCACCTTTTTGGACAAACCTGCATCTTAATAATGGGTCAACAAATCATCCCTGGTGCATATTTATGAAGGTTTTCATACCTGGAGTAGTGTTTACATCTTGGATGAGGTTCACTCAAGTATGATTAAATTATCATTGAGTAGTCTCATAGTGAGATAATAGCCAGTGTGGAGATTACAAACTGGGTGCCCTAACACATTCTTGAAAAGGAAGAAACAATGCACTACTATCCATTTCAGGGACCGCAAGTCATCGTTTTTCTTAAATATCTTTCAAACTAATTATTTAATTGAAATGGTATTTTGACAGTGTGCAAGACACCTCCTGCTAATTTTTGGTAATATAGTGCATAGTTAAATGGTGTTAGGCATTTAATCCTGACTTTTACAGGCAAAGTCGCATGAGTCGGCAGGACTAATCTGCGCAATCAAACATCCGCTATCCCTTGTAGACAGGAAAGGGGTCCAGAGATGGGGAGGCCAGGAAAGTGGGTTGAGGGAGGGATGAGGAGGGGAAGGGAGAGAGAGGGACAGGATGGGGGTAAAGGACGTTCGAATGCATAGTTTGGTGATGCTTGGCAACACCATGTAACTCAGGAGTAAACGTCTTAACTAAAACCATTTGAATATTCACTATATTACCAAAAATTAACGCGAGGTGTCTTGTACACTGTGTCAAAGTACCATTTCGATCAAATAATTAGTTTGAAAGATATTTGAGAAAAATGATGACTTGGGGTCCCTGAAATTGATAGTAGTAAATTTTTAGTTTTAGGAAAGTTAAAATAAAGAAGGAGAAGACTTGAAGGACTGACATTGAAACCTAATAACAGTTGTGTCATACTATGTTGCTAATTATTTGTATACTATTCTTTTGAAAAGACTATTTATTGGATTCTGTGGTTATGGTTATACAGCATGCTGCAACTGAAATAAGAGGTAGGGTATTAGTGAAGTAATGGTCCTACATACAAATGAAGAATTGCCTATTTACAGGAACCAGATGAGGGCAGTGAAGGAGTAGTGCATATTGTTGTGAAATTACCGCAGGGGACTCGGTTAGAGCGACGGTTTCGTGACTCAGATAGTCTTTCATCCTTGTATTATTATATCTTCTGCCATCCAGACTCTCCAGATAGGTAATATGAAGTGGAATTATAAGTATATTATAATTTATGTTTAAGTCAATGGTAGATTTTAAGGGAGACAAGCCTCAAAGTTATGATAATGAACTAGCTTTGGTTTTGATTACTGATGGGTAGAGTATTTTGCAAGAAAAGAAAATGAAATATTTTGTACATTTGCTTCACTTACATTCATTATTGTCCTTAACCATAGTTCTTTGTAGTTAATAGTATAAGTTTATTGCTGCTCCATATGTATATAAGCCCTAAGGTTAAATTTTTTTGTTTATACATGACTACAAACTGATATTTTATTTATAGAAAAACTGTTCTGCCAGTCGATGTTGAACCAAATTTTGAGCAGAAATTGGTTATTAAGAGTAATAGCAGTAGTTGATTAATGATTTGATGCTGCTTTCTTTCATACATAAGCCTAGATATTTTTCTTTTTTTGGTCTGCATTTACACAGCTACTTTGGTTTTCTCTTATAACTGCCAACTTTTTATTTCATTGTGTCATTTGTAATCTTCAAGTTAATATCAGTATTTGTATATTTCTTAGTGCTGATATACTATAGAGTTTCACAAACAGTTGTTTACTTACAAAATAGGTTTTGTGATTTTCTTTTATTCTGACACAACATACAAACTGTCGGTCCTTTACATTAGGAATTACTCTAAGCATAGGCTGGAAACGGCCGTTGAACTTTTTAACAAGGTGGTTAGGCAGTTAACTACCATCCGGGAGGCGGGAGTACCGCCTACCTCGATGTAAACATTCCAATTTGCTTTTGGCCGTCGTGCACTGCAGACGTGTGTTGCTCGCTCTCTGCCCCGGCTGCCTTTGAGCTTTTTTCATGGTGGGATCTTTCTTGTTTTTTGGTTGATGATGAATGTGGATAAATCCCTTAAGCCCTCCTTCCCCCAGCGTGTATGTCCTGGGGTGGGAGGCAAGAAATGTAACACTTTCAGATCTAGTGTTGATTTGGACCCACACACACTCTGCCCCACCTGCAGAGGATGTGTGTGTTCACACTCTTCTCCTCCCTGTTCGGAGTGTGTTTCCTTGTCGGCCAAGTTTGAGGGGAGGAGACGACACCGTAGGCAGGCAGGCTGCCAAGGCATTATCCAAGGGTAACACGCCCCCGACGACTCCCTTGGTGGCTGATCCGTTGGGATCGTTTCTCCCTCCCGGCAAGCTTCCCCTTCTTGCTGCCTCCCATTCCCCTTCCTCATTTGTTACTTCGGGTGTGGAAGGCCGCGGGGGAGCGGACATTCAGGACATCCTCTCTGGGGGCGAATGTTTCCCCCAGAGCGAGTAGAGGCTTCCCTCTTTAATCCGACTTTGTCCTTAGACTTGGGTGTGGAAGCATCTGTTGGTAGCCAGGTACCTGATCTCTCCTCTGCCTGGCTGCACCTGGGTCTTCCTGGCGTTCCGTCACTGGAGGGCCTGGTATCCCATGTGTCAGGTACTCCTGTGACGGCCCACGCAGCCACCTCATCCACCACCACGACCGTCACCGTGTCATCATTTGGAAAGCTTCCTGTGACGGTGGCATCGCACCTGGACACCCACGTGTCGGCCGCTCCTGCCACGTTTCATTCCGTGCCGCTGCCTCCTGGTTTCTTGGCCCCGTTATACCTGTGAGCACTGTCTCCGCTACCTGGGTTGCGCCTGCTTCCTTGGCCCCCCTGGCTGCGCCTGTGTCTTCTGCTGCTCCTTCTTGGATGGGGGACCTGACTGCCATCCTGAGGAAGATGACGAAGAAGTCGAAAAAGAGATCGAGGAAAGTGTCGTCGTTGTCGTCTGCTACCTGGACCTCTTCCTCTTCTTTTTCTGAGGCTCACCAGCTGAAGAAGATGAAGCCTGCCTCTTCCCCCCTCCCCCAGAAGTCTCGCACTGAGACCTGTAAGGGACTGCCTCCTTCCACAGGGAAGGCAGTGGGATCTCTCGTTGGCTCTTCCCGGTCCACAGACCACAGAACCGATGCTTTGACACCGGGTCAGTCGTATCAGGAGGCAAGGGCATGCAGACCGCAGTTTGCACTCTCCCTGCCGTGCCGAAGAAGCCTGCTTCTAAGGCCAGTTGGACCGTGTCGGACACTCGTTCTCAAGTCGCTCCGAGTATTCGGGTCTCTAAGGAGACCCGAGCACCCTGGTCTGGTATGGGCAAAATCTCTCTCCGTACGGACTCAGGCACGGGACGGGAGAAAGAATCCAGGTATGCAGGTGCCCGACTATTCCTGCTGGTACGTGTTCGAGTGCCAAGCCAGGTCCCTCGGGTCCTGACACCTGGTGAGGTAGAGAACACGTCCCCTGCTCAGTCTTCACGAGAGGTTTTGGCCTCGAAGAGGACTGGGGCGTGTCCAGAGGACAGCGCAAGTTCTCGCCAGCCTGCCGTGCGCTCGACTCCTCCCAGCCCACAACCACGTTTGGGTGGCCAGCCTGGCTCGGGCAAGCCGAGTGAGCAGCTCAATTTGCGTGAGCCGCTCCACTCTCCTTGGGAGAACGCTTTGCCCAGGTGAAAGCATTCTCCTCGACCCAGGTTGCCATCATCACCGCGGGTTGGTGACTGCTCCCGGCCTGCTGTTCCTGGTGGTTCTGCCAGCAAGACCAGTGGGAACACCCGATCCTCCTTGCCTGTCCCCTCTACCTCCTGGGCTCTTCCCAGGAGGCGCGAGTCGGACAGGAAGAACCTTTTGAGTTGACTCTCCAGAGTTCTACTTTGGGGGTGTACGTGCCTGGCTCTGTCCTTTGTTCGGCCAGGTTGTACACCCGCGTGGTGCAGGAAGGATCGCGGTGGTCTGCTGAGGTTCTTCCTCCTGCAGGGAGAATAGATTGGGAAGACTGCACCCCGGAAGGACTCAAGGGTCCTCTTCCTCAGGACGCAGACACCCCTGAGATACAGAGGACTTTTGCTGAGGTAATTGCGCTGATTCGTCAACACAATGACCTCGGGGAAGGGACCATGGCCTCGTCTATAGATCGTTTGTCGCGCCTCGAGTCCTTTTGGGGACCCAAGAAGGAACCCAAGGCTTCGGTGGGGTTGCCGTGGTCCACGTTTGCCGAAGGGGGTCCTCGATCAGATGAATGGTCTTGTGCCTGGGCGGGACAATTCACCATGATCGAACCGCTCGGACAACCCACTTCCCCCTCCTCTGCCTCGTCAGAAGCATTTCTATACGCCATCGGAGAGATCATTGCCACCTAAGCCAGTTGACCCGGACCTGGCTCATCTGGATCCGGGTCTCTTGTTGCAGCAACTTACTGCAGAGAGTATCTCCCTCTGTCAGCAAGAGGCCGCAACCCTGGAAGCCACCGCCATGGCAGCTTTCCAGGCAGTCTCCTGATTGGATCTGTGGTCATTCAAAGTGTCCAAAGTGGCTGCTTCCTTGGGCACTGTCGTACCTGGGGAAGACTCCGCTTTCGGGAGACTATGCCAGTCTGGAGGTAGAGCTGGCTCCTGCCTCGCCCACCAGATGGCAAACCTATGGGCTAACCTGGTCCTGAAGCGGAGGGACACTGTTCTTTCTTGCTTCTCCAGGTCCGTTGGGCCCGAGTCGGCAATGACCCTGCGGAACGGACCGTTGCTGGGGTCTACCTCTCACTTCTCTAGAGAGTTGGTGGAAGCAGTGGTGGACAAGCATCGGGCGGATGACAGCAACCGCCTTGTTCACCAGGCAGTGGCCAAGACCTCCGGGTCTTCATGTTCCACTGCGGCCAGGCCCTCTGGTCAGGCTAGCTCTTCCTCAGCCCCTAAGAAGTCCCAGTCTTCAATGGGATCCCGTGGAAACACCCAGCTTTCTTCTTCCTCTGGAAAGGGTGGGTCTTCCTGCCCCTTTCAGCCCGCTTTCCAATCGGGTAAAGGGGGCAAGGGGGAAGAAGAAGAAGGGGAAATGCTAGGGGCGGCGTTCCCCCCCAAATGTTGCTGAAGGTGGGGGTTTGCCTGTCGAGCCATTGGGCAACATGGCAGCGATACAGAGCTGAGACCTGGATAGTGGATGTCGCTCAGGAGGGATATCTATTACCCTTCAAGTCACGGCCACCCCTCACCTACACTCCAGTCTGTCTCCTCACCTACGTCCAAGGAACACTGAAGTACTCCACACTAGAACAAGAAGTGCAAGCCATGCTAGGCAAGGGTGCTGTGGAAGTCGTGTCGGACCAGTCCTCAGGCTTTTACAGCCGTGTCCTCCTCATAGAGAAAGCCACAGGGGGATGGAGACCAGTCATAGATCTCTTTTCCCTGAACTGATTTGTTCGCCAGACTCTGTTCACGATGGAAATGACGTGTTCTGTGCTTGCTTCCATCAGGGGAACAACTTCATGCTTACAGTGGACCTGAGGGATGCGTATTTCCAAATACCCATTCATCTGTCCTCTTGCAAGTAGCTCCACTTTATCCTCGGGGAGATGGTCTTCCAATTCAGGGCACTCTGCTTCGGGTTCTCGACCACTCCCCAGGTGTTCACGAGTCTTCTCTCTTGTGTCAGCTTGGGCCCATTTGCATGGGATATGTCTACTGAGGTATCTCAACAACTGGCTGGTCCTGGCAAGCTCCCTCTCGCAGTTGCTGCAGGACAGGGATCGGCTCCTTGAGCTGTGCCGCAATCTTGGGATCATGGTGAACCTCAAGAAGTCGGATCTCACCCCCAAGCAGAGGATAAAGTACCTGGGCATGCTGATAGACACGGTAGCAGTGAAAGTCTTTCCCTCGGACTCTCGTATCAGCAGTTTCATTGTCATCGGTCACCTGTTGTCGCTGGAGAAGCTGGTACCTCATGGGCGTCTCCACCTGCAGTCTCTACAATGGAGACTAAAGGAGTATTGGTCCCAGTCCCAAGCCCCCTAGTCCTTTCTCATCCCTCTTTCCGAGGAGGTGAGAGAGGACCGCTGGTGGATATACGACAGGAACCTCTTGATAGGAGTATCCCTGCATACTCCCCCTCCGGACATGCTGCTGTTCTCAGATGCATCGACCGAGGGATGGAGTGCACACCTGGAGGAGTTGCCGACTTCGGGAGTGTGGCACTGAGACGACAAGCACCTTCACATCAACATCCTGGAACTCGAGGCAGCCTTCCTGGCTCTCCAAGAGTTCCGGGATTGAGTGTTGGGACACTCTGTGGTACTGATGAGCGATAATACTATGGTACTGACATACATCAACAAGCAGGGGGTCTGGTATCCCTCCCACTCCACCAGTTGGTGATGCAGGTTCACGAGTGGGCTGTGGTTCACTCAGTAGAGCTGTCAGCCGGGTACATTCCAGGCAAGAGGAATGTCGTGGCAGACAAGCTCAGCCACCAGAATCAGGTGATCGGAACCGAATGGTCAATTAACTCGAAAGTCACGGAAAGGCTGTTCGACGTGTGGGGGCATCAAGTCATTGATCTGTTCGCCACCCGGCACAACAGAAAACTCCAGGTCTTCTATTCTGTCATGCCGGACCCATGGGCCGCTGCGGAGGACGTGTTCCAGCCCGTGGGACAACCTCGACTTCTACGCCTTTCCTCCATTCTGTCTGATTCACAGAGTGATCAACCAGGCAATGATCACTCCGAATCTCAGAATGATTCTGGTGGCACCCACCATTTGGTATCCCGACCTGCTAGCCCTCCTTTCCAAGGTGCCGAGAGAGATCCCCCCCTGGCCCAACCTGCTGTGTAAACCCCACGTGGAGCAGTATCACCAGGCAGTGCAGTCCCTGTGTCTTCGCAGCTGGAGGTTGTCCACCATCTCCTGCGAGCGAGAGGTTTTTCATGTTGTGCAGCAACGGAGATGGCTGGGTACCTCAGACAATCCTCCGCAGCGGTATACCAGGGAAGGTGGTCCGTCGTCTGTGGTTGGTGTCGTGGACAGGGTATCTCTCTGGTCAGAGCTACCGTTCAGCAGGTCGCGGATTTCCTCGTCTTCCTTTGCCAAGAGAAGCTTCTCTCCGTTTCA
This sequence comes from Macrobrachium rosenbergii, assembly GCF_040412425.1. Taxonomy (NCBI): domain Eukaryota; kingdom Metazoa; phylum Arthropoda; class Malacostraca; order Decapoda; family Palaemonidae; genus Macrobrachium; species Macrobrachium rosenbergii. The sequence goes on from NC_089754.1 coordinate 19,494,589, forward strand.
GCTGTAAAAGGCCACCGTGCTGCACTCAGCCTAGTCTTGCAGCTGAAAGGAGTAGATATCTCTTCCTCTGAGATTTCTCTACTGATGAGAAGCTTTGAAAGGTCTTGCACACCCAGGGACCTCAGGCCCCCTGCGTAGGATGTGACTCTTGTTCTAAGGAGCCTGACTAAGGCACCGTACGACCCTTTATGAGAGTTGTCAGACAGGGATCTGACCCTCAAGAACGTCTTCTTGCTGGCCGTGGTATCGGCGAAGAGGGTTGGTGAACTGCACAGACTTTCCTTCGATGTTAAACACTCGGGGATCAGCCTTTGGTCCGTGACACACGGTTTGAGTCTTTCACGATCCCCTCCCTAGAGGACTTTGTAGGTAATGAACCAGACAAGATGCTACTGTGTCCTGTTAGAGAGCTGTGGCGCTATCTGAAGAGGACTTGACATCTCCATCCTGAGTGTCGACGACTCTTCATTAGCACTGGCTCAACCAAGAAAGAAGTGTCCAAGAAACGATCTCTTTCTGGCTTCGTGAGACAATCAGGAGAGTGTATTCTGCTACTGGGGAAGACGACACCGGTAAGCTTCGTCTGAGAGCTCATGAAGTCCGCAGCATTGGTCCGTCCCTCGCATTCCGGAAGAACATGTCGGTTCTTCAGGTGTTGAAAGCAGGTGTATGGTCCCAACAGACCACCTTCACCTCCTTCTACCTCCAGGATGTTGCTCACAAGTCCCTGGACCCTTGGGTCCTGTGGTGGCTGCTCAACAAGTTGTGTAGCTTACCTGGCTCCTCTAACAGGACAGGTTGCATCTTGCCTAAGATGTAAGGTTGTGATTGGGAGAATGAATGTGGAGTGACTGGCCTCTCTTCTTTCTCCCCATCTCAGCTCTCTTCCCATGGGCAGGGAGCAGACGTGCCGTTACATGCTGGATCTGGCAGTCGATGCAAGTAAGCACTCAACGGGAGCTCCTGTTCTATTTTCTGTTCAGGTTTATAGAAGCAACCCCACTCCTTCCCCTTGCAAGGGGGGGAGGAAGGAGACCATGACGATAAGACAAACCCAATGCTTGTGATTGCATTAATGTCACTGACTCCAAGTTCTTCCTAGCCTACTTTGCATGAACTGATGATTCCTCTTTCATGCAAAGGGACCCAGAAGTCTTGACAATTAATCCCACGTTTCTTACAACCCGATAATTTTTTCAGAGGCAGTTTTCCCTCCCTCGCTCTATCGAGCAGGAAGGGAAGACAAGGTGTGGTGAACTCCAGTCATTTCACAAAGACTCACTCAGATTCCTCCCTCCAACCAGTGAGTCCTGTAAAGGACCGATGGTTTGTATATCGTGTTGGAACAAATCCCAATTTTTAAAAGTAAATTGTGTTTTTCCTAACTATACAAACCCGAGGTGTTTTACATTACTTTTCATGCCCACCTCATGCCACCCCTCAATCTGATACCTGAGCTGAAAGGCAAATTGGAATGTTTACATCTGGGCAGGCGATACTCCCGCCTCCCAGACGGTACTTAACTGCCTAACCACCATGTTCGAAAGTTCAATGGCCGTTTCCAGCCTATGCTGAAAGTAATTCCTAATGTAAAAGACCTCGGGTTTGTATAGTTAGGAAAAATACAATTCACTTTTAAAAATTGTGATTTTCCCAAGTATGACCTTGATTTTTATGTCAGTGCTGCACACTGCCAAGGGTTGCCTGATAAATCTCATTTTTGGTGAAATGTCCCTCAGCTTATAAAGATGGTCAGATTTCAAAAGTCTGTTTATGTTAAATGGGTTCGTTAATTACAGATAAGGAAAGAGCATTAAGGAAGTATAACAGTTGAAACTAATTAAGCATATAGAATAAAGTAAATATCCAACCTGTAATCTTGAGGAGATTATAAAGTCAGGCCACGTGATAAGGAAAGCACTGTTTTGAAAATGGCTTATGAAGTCGAAAATAAAGATTACTAGATTTTTGTAACTATGCATATTTTAGCTAGAGGATGATTCTGAGGGTCTAGAATTAGGCTTCTTGTATAGCATCTATTGGCACTTTTCCAAGTTACCAAGTGTCTGTCAGTCATTAGTTTCCTTATAAAGATAGTGATCATTGTCAGAGCTAGACTTTGACTTCAGCTCTTTACAATTAGTATGATATTTTCAGGAGCTGTCTGTTTCATCACTCCTATTAAAGAACAACTTTTAAACTAGTTTTGTAGTAAATATGAAAAAGTTAACACCCATCATTTACCCTTGGGATTTCATGTCAACATTTAATTTTGATTATCAAATTAGTAAGGTAATTTTTTATGTGTAGGGAACAGACACCAAGGTGAAGGAACTAAAGGATAGTTACCAACTTTTCTCTTGACTTCCATCTCATGTGTAATGGCAAGAGTTCCACAAATAGGATTGTCAATCAGTCCCTGCTGTTAGTTTTAAGGGAAAATTCTGCGAATTCAATGAATCCGTAAAAGTGAAGTTCCCTCTGCCATGTGCCTTCAAGACCAACAGTACAGTAATGCACATAAGAGAATGTACATTTGATCCGGTGTCTGTTAGAAGTCCAGTGTGAAGATTGAGGCAAGATTTTGATGAGAAAGATTGGAAAAACACGAATGAAACTGGTAAAGCTTCCTGCAGGAAGAAAACAACTTAGAAAGTTTATCATTTCATTGCTGAAAAATTTATGGAAAGGACAACAAATATAGTCATTGTGGCAAAGGAAAGGGGGAAAAATACCACTTGCAACCAAGCTGCTAACTTAAGAGTGGCCCCTCTTAGCCATGAAAAGTCAGCTGTGAACATTTTCATACATAACCAGTATTGAACATTTGAGACATAAGTCCTCATAGTTGAAGCTACCACTGGCAACTTTTCCTTGACAAAGTGAAGGTGACTTTTGGCCAAGGGGGAAACTAGATGGGTTGCATACATGAGTTAGTTTTGGCCACAGGGACAAAGAAAATGTTAAATCCTGTTTTTTCATATTTTCCATGACTGTTGTTTCATGTCAAAGCAATTAAGTCAGTCTGGCGCACAAGACGTTTTAAAAAAGATCAGTGGATCTCAAGGGCATTAACAAAATTATCTTATTGTCCATGTGCAGTAGAGGGTAGTAAACTTCAAGATAGTGAACTTTTCAGTTTCCACATACAGTAAACCCCCCGTATTCACCTTCTCATTGTTCGCAGACTCACGCATTCGCGGGTTTCTCTGTGGAACATATCTAGCCATTTTTAGCGGAAAATTCGCCCATTTGCTGTATTTTTCACTGAGAAATATTCACTAATTACTGTATTTTCATATAATTTTCATGAATAAATACACTTTTTGTGATAAAACTATTAAAATACTCAGGTATAAGCATTTTTACAGGGTTTTTCTTGGTTTAAGCTATCAAAATGGGCAGTTCTAAGTGTTTTTAGAAGGGTTTTAAGCATTCGCGGATTTGACCTATTCGCGGGGGTGTGTGGGACATCCCCGCGATCAGTTCAGTGCCACTTTATGTATAATGCAAAGCTTGACCTTTTTCTTTGAAACCAGAAACGTAATGAATTGCTCAAAAATACCAACTCAAGCAGCACTCAAAACTTGTAATCTGACAAAACGTATGAGAGCAGACTTTGATACAATAGCCAGAAACATGGAGCCCACTTGACTGGGGGTGCATTAAGAAGAAAAATGTTGTTGGCCAGATATTGGTTGCATTAAGTAATGTACTGGAAACTGCAGTTGTTACCACTCACCAGTAGTGAGTATTTGTAGTGACCCTGTACCAAGGCTGGGCAGACAGAGGGAGACTGTCACTGTCAAAACTGGAATGCAGTACTTATATCATATTATGGAATGAACTGAAGATAAAAGTTGTTTTGAAGAGTGAATTCAGAACGCATCATATCAGTTGATTTGGTATATTGTTAAAGTATAGGTCAGCGTTGAGTTACAACGGAATTAGGTTCTTGCATGCATGTCAGAAGTCGTTTTAACGCAAATCAGTATGCAATTCAGTCTACAGTTATATATAGGCTACCCTATAGTGTAACTTGTTTTACCTATAGCCTACAATGGTTTTATCACCAAGAGCATATTTTTAAACAGTACCTTTCTCATTATTCTTTACAACAATGATTATATTCGTTTGTTTTACTAAGAATTAAGTAAATTTGCCTTTTTACATTAGTTTGTTCCCTTATCACATATTATACTAGCGAGTATTGCGTCAGTCATATTGTTTTGTAGACTAGACTCTTACTTTATTGTTTTTAAGAAATGTGTTGAAAAGGATATTAGTAATCTTCTTCTGTTTTATTGTAATCATTGATTTCCCATTTTGCCATGTAATATCACGTACCCCTTGTTTACATCTAGCCTATATGTGATATTTAGTCCTATACAAAGACACATAATTTAGCTTTTTTTTTTTTTATTTTAATTGGGTGTTATACTTATATATGTAAAGTAAACAAGAGAATATTTTATTACTGTTAATATTTTATTTCATTCAACTAATTAATTTTCCAATTCATCTCAATGTTTTGCAACTTGTCCCACACTTACATCTACGTTTCATATGCTTCGATGGTAAGCCAGTGGTAACTGCACCCAAAATAAAGTCTGTTCAAAATTATCTTAGTTGACTGATGAATATCACACCATAGTAATTCTGTACAGTATTGGGAAGTACTTTACTATTACTGCTCTTTAGTTTGATCTCAACCAATTTCCATTTCATCATAATATTACAAAACATTTTTACAAGTTTATGTATCGTGTGGAGTGCATGCATTTGATGTTTGCATTTTCCCATTTTCTCAAGTTTTTTTTAAGTTTATTCTGAGAATGGTAAATAAGTCATAGTTTTTGCGTGGGAAATGTATTATTTTATCTTTTTTCTTTTATGAATTCATCAAAACTATCGATGAACTTTCTTGCTGCCTTTCTTGTTACTCAAAGATTATGCAAACTGAATCTTCTTTTGACCCTTGTGAACCATCCAGTACTTGCGATGAATTCTTGTTGGCAGTCTTCACCTGCACATTCCTTAAGGGTCTGAAACATACTTCTAGCCTTTGCCTGGACAGTAATAAAGCTTAATGGTGTCCTTTTTAATTTGGTCTTCTATCCACCACCGATAACTGTTCCAGTTCACGGATTGGCCTTTGCCTTTGCTTTGTAATTACATTAGTCCATTGAAGCAAATTTTTGAACAGCTTCATTTATGCTTTCTCGATCCTTAAGAATTGTTGACTGTTAAACGTGGAATTTCTAGGTTACCTGCTGTTATCTGTATTATTTTTCCTCCTTCATACTGATTAATCACATTCACTTTTAATTCCAAGTTGATATCCTTTCTCGCCTTTTTGGCAGGCCGAATTTTTTGACGAAAGTGTCCTTTTTGTCAACATAATGCGGCTTATTAAAAACTTTTTAAACAGTAAATGAAGCGCAAGTGACAGCTATATTTCTCGATAGCACAAGAGAGAGAGAAATGAAATCAGATGTGTTTGTGTGCCTACTTTTTAGGAAGACCACAAACTATCAAACATTTTTTATCAAACACTGCTACAGACTGCAGCTGGTGTACAGTCAAATGTTAGTTTGCATCAGAGAACTTTCTGTGTAAATATTTTAGCGGGACGAACATCAAACTGTTAGTCAATATTTCCAGTCTAGCCAAACATTCTTAAATTGTTTAATTGTATGATCGTATACCATGCTGGATATACGTTTGATAGTGCGAGGCCTGCTTTACATGCATCGCTGGGACTGCTACTCATAAGTGCTCCCAGCTGTACAATGTTTTGTAAATTTTTATAATTTTTTATAGTTTACTTATTTTCATGATTTTTTTCACTACTTTCGTAAATGTGGATTGTCTTAACCCTTTCCTGCCCAATTGACGTCATATTACGCAATAAAACCCCTACCCCCTTCTTGTCTGACTGACGTAATTGTACGTAAAATTTACCGACATTTTTCGTGCGTGTGGTAGGGGTAAATTTTTTTATTTTCGGACAGTTGGTGGTTTCCATAGGCTAAAGCATACCTTGGACCGTGTAACTCAGGCATCGATCACGCCAGGCAAGCAGTGCCTATACTGCGCATCGCAATTCCTGGCATAGTAAATTTCCTACAATGAAATCAGCTGATCCTACCCACGTTTTCTCTCGTATCTTACATTTTTTTATAAAATGTAGGATTACATTATTGGAAACACTCTGTTTGGTATCCTCTATTTTCTATAAATTTTTAGTTCCTCTACTGTGCATGCGCAAATCCATGGCGTAGTAAAATTCTCACAATGACATCAGCTGATCGCACCCACGCAGGCCTGGCAGGCCACACTTCTGTCAGAGACCATGCATACGAGGCTGGGTAAACACGTGTGGCTGTTTACATACAGCGACGTCAATCGAGAACAGTTTCCAATATGCTTTTCGCAAAGTTTTTCTGGTAAAACTAGCGGAAATTTGTTAGTGCATCACATAAGGGACGTCTGGATTTTAGGCAGGGCTCTGAATCTCATTTTTCATTATCATATATATCGATATTTAGAGAATTTTGTTGGCTTTCTCATAAAAATAATTCATTCACCCAACTGTTATAGCTTTTGAGCTACAAACGATAATGTTGACAACGGTAACACATTTTTTTTTTGTTTCGAACAGCTTATAACGTCAAAATGAAACTGTTGCTGTTACCAAAGCCATTTTCTTGACTCTCACTTTATTCCTCAACCTTTCCTCTACATTTTTGTATATTTACAAAGTAATTTCTATGAAAAAATCCGAGGTAGGGGTCTTCAAAAAAATGTCTAGCGATAATTCTCACCGTATGCCTGGCGGCGTGCTCTGTTTCTTACCCACTTTTCTATCAATTTTTCACCAACTGGACTTATTCGTTTTCATTTTTTTATATGTCGATATTTAGAGAATTTTCTTGGCTTTCTCATAAAAATAATTCATTCGCCTAACTGTCATAGTTTTTGAGCTACGAACAATAATGTTGACAACGGTAACTTTTTTTCGTTTCGATCAATTTATAACGTCAAAATGAAACTGTTGCCGTTACCAAGGCCATTTTTCTTGACTTTCCTTTATTCTTCAACTTTTCCTCTACTTTTTCGTATATTTACAAGGTAATTTCTATGAAAAATAACCGAGATAGGGCTCTTCAAAAAAGAAATTTTTCTAGCGATAATTCTCACCATAGGCCGGGCAGAGCGCTCTGTTTCTCACCCTCTTTTCTATCAATTTTTTCACCAACTGGACTTATTCGTTTTCCATTTTTTATATGTCAATATTTAGGGAATTTTATTGGCTTTCTCATAAAAAATTATTCATTCGCCTAACTGTTATAGCTTTTGAGCTACGAACGATAATGTTGACAACGGTAACATTTTTTTTCGTTTCAATCAAATTAATCAAAATGAAACTGTTGCCGTTACCAAAGCCATTTTTCTTGACTCTCACTTTATTTGACAACTTTTGCTCTACATTTTCGTGTATTTACAAAGTAATTTCTATGAAAAATAACCGAGATAGGGCTCTTCAAAAAAAAAAACTTTTTCTAGCGATAATTCTCACCATACGCCGGGCAAATCGCTCTGTTTCTTACCCTCTTTTCTATAAATTTCTTCACCAACTGGACTTATTCGTTTTTCATTTTTTTTATATGTCGATATTTAGAGAATTTTCTTGGCTTTCTCATAAAAAATAATTCATTCGCCTAACTGTCATAGTTTTTGAGCTACGAACAATAATGTTGACAACGGTAACTTTTTTTTTCGTTTCGATCAATTTATAACGTCAAAATGAAACTGTTGCCGTTACCAAGGCCATTTTTCTTGACTTTCCCTTTATTCTTCAACTTTTCCTCTACTTTTTCGTATATTTACAAGGTAATTTCTATGAAAAATAACCGAGATAGGGCTCTTCAAAAATATTTTTTTCTAGCGATAATTCTCACCATAGGCCGGGCAGAGCGCTCTGTTTCTCACCATCTTTTCTATCAATTTTTTCACCAACTGGACTTATTCGTTTTCCATTTTTATATGTCAATATTTAGGGAATTTTATTGGCTTTCTCATAAAAAAATTATTCATTCGCCTAACTGTTATAGCTTTTGAGCTACTAACGATAATGTTGACAACGGTAACATTTTTTTTCGTTTCAATCAAATTATAACGTCAAAATGAAACTGTTGCCGTTACCAAAGCCATTTTTCTTGACTCTCACTTTATTTGACAACTTTTGCTCTACATTTTCGTGTATTTACAAAGTAATTTCTATGAAAAATAACCGAGATAGGGCTCTTCAAAAAAAACTTTTTTCTAGCGATAATTCTCACCATACGCCGGGCAAATCGCTCTGTTTCTTACCCTCTTTTCTATAAATTTCTTCACCAACTGGACTTATTTGTTTTTCATTGTTTTATATATCAATATTTAGAGAATTTTGTTGGCTTTCTCATAAAAAATAATCCATTCGCCTAACTGTTATAGCTTTTGAGCTCTGAACGATAATGTTGACAACAGTAACATTTTTTCGTTTCAATCAAATTATAACGTCAAAATGAAACTGTTGCCGTTACCAAAGCCATTTTTCTTGACTCTCACTTTATTCTACAACATTTGCTCTACATTTTCGTATATTTACAAAGTAATTTCTATGAAAAATAACCGAGATAGGGCTCTTCAAAAAAACTTTTTCTAGCGATAATTCTCACCATACCGGCAAATCGCTCTGTTTCTTACCCTCTTTTCTATAAATTTTTTCACCAACTGGACTTATTCGTTTTTCAATGTTTTATATATCAATATTTAGAGAATTTTGTTGGCTTTCTCATAAAAAATAATCCATTCGCCTAACTGTTATAGCTTTTGAGCTACGAACGATAATGTTGACAACAGTAACATTTTTTTTCGTTTCAATCAATTTATAACGTCAAAATGAAACTGTTGCCGTTACCAAAGCCATTTTTCTTGACTCTCACTTTATTCTACAACATTTCCTCTACATTTTCGTATATTTACAAAGTAATTTCTATGAAAAATAACCGAGATAGGGCTCTTCAAAAAAAACTTTTTTCTAGCGATAATTCTCACCATACGCCGGGCAAATCGCTCTGTTTCTTACCCTCTTTTCTATAAGTTTTTTCACCAACTGGACTTATTCGTTTTTCATTGTTTTATATATCAATATTTAGAGAATTTTCTTGGCTTTCTCAAAAAAAATAATCCATTCGCCTAACTATTATAGCCTTTGAGCTACGAACGATAATGTTGACAACGGTAACATTTTTTTCGTTTCAATCAAATTATAACGTCAAAGTGAAACTGTTGCTGTTACCAAAGCCATTTTTCTTGACTCTCACTTTATTCTACAACTTTTCCTCTACATTTTCGTATATTTACAAAGTAATTTCTATGAAAAATAACCGAGATAGGGCTCTTCAAAAAACTTTTTCTAGCGATAATTCTCACCATACGCCGGGCAAATCGCTCTGTTTCTTACCCTCTTTTCTATAAATTTTTTCACCATCTGGACTTATTCGTTTTTCATTGTTTTATATATCAATATTTAGAGAATTTTGTTGGCTTTCTCATAAAAAATAATCCATTCGCCTATCTGTTGTAGCCTTTGAGCTACGAACGATAATGTTGACAACGGTAACATTTTTTTTCGTTTCAATCAATTTATAACGTCAAAATGAAACTGTTGCCGTTACCAAAGCCATTTTTCTTGACTCTCACTTTATTCTACTACTTTTGCTCTACATTTTCGTATATTTACAAAGTAATTTCTATGAAAAATAACCGAGATAGGGCTCTTCAAAAAAACTTTTTTCTAGCGATAATTCTCACCATACGCCGGGCAAATCGCTCTGTTTCTTACCCTCTTTTCTATAAATTTTTTCACCAACTGGACTTATTCGTTTTTCATTGTTTTATATATCAATATTTAGAGAATTTTGTTGGCTTTATCATAAAATATAATCCATTCGCCTAACTGTTATAGCTTTTGAGCTACGAGCGATAATGTTGACAACGGTAACATTTTTTCGTTTCAATCAATTTATAACGTCAAAATGAAACTGTTGCCGTTACCAAAGCCATTTTTCTTGACTCTCACATTATTCATTAACTTTTCCTCTACATTTTCGTATATTTACAAAGTAATTTCTATGAAAAATAACCGAGATAGGGCTCTTCAAAAAAAAATTTTTTCTAGCGATAATTCTCACCATACGCCGGGCAGAGCGCTCTGTTTCTTCCCCTTTTTTCTATCAATTTTTTCACCATCTGGACTTATTCGTTTTCCATTCTTTTATATGTCGATATTTAGAGAATTTTGTTGGCTTTCTCATAAAAAATATTTCATTAAGCCTGACATTCATAGTTTTTGGGTTCTAACGAAAATATGAAAATAAGTAAAGATTTTTTTTTTTCGTGAAATAACTCACATTTTTTGTATTTAGAGGGCTGGGACTCTTATTCTGACTATTCCACCATAAAATATAAACATTTAGAAAAAGGACAGCAAAATGAACGTTTTTGGCATAAAATTTCTATTTTTGCTGAATTTTCGAAATAATTATTTTTTCGCACTGTCGAAGCGCTCCCAGACACATCGGGGCTCATGTGCCCTCAGTGATGTGATAACTATACAGATATGAAAGGGTTAAGTTGTACCCGTAGTAAGTCAATGCCTATATGTATTAGTGAAGAATTCTAAGTTCTCTATCTTATCAGAAAAGGTGCCATCATCATGTAGAATATTAAATAGAAACCAAAATCTGTCATTGATTCATTCAGTGAATTACAATGTAAAAAATTTGTTGAATGGGATGGTGACCATCATGAAAAATGGCTAGTATGTTGGTATTCCAAGTGGCTAAGACATTATTCTTTTTAGAGTGACCCCTGTAAAGTGTTTTGAGGCATCTGAATGGTCGTATCAGTTTTCTTCCCCTTCAAAAGTCTAAATGTGGGCAAGAGGCCAGAAGTTTCCTTCGGAAGTGCCATTTCTGTAACAGCTGACTGGTTTTCTTAAATGATCAGTGCTCTATTTATGCTGGATACAGTTGAACAGGCAAGAGTGTAAACTAGGAGCTAAAGCACTACTACTGTTGCGCTTAGGCTTAATTTAGAATCATCATGCTTTGGTTTTTTTCTAAGGTAGGCACACCTTGCATCTGTTGCTACTGGTAGCCACATCAGAGAGAGAGCACATTATACTAAGTGGCTGGCTTTCTTATAAGTAACAGGCTTACTTAATTTATAAAGAGCCTAGTTGCTTGACTGCTTAATTCTTTTTCAGGTTCCAGGTTACAACAAATTTCCCAAGGCAAGTTGTCCCATGTGAGCCTACTGAAGCAGGTCCTCAGCCTCCAACATTTAAAGAGTTTAGTTTGCCTCGCAGAAGTATGCTGTTTGTCTCGGATTTAGATGCATAAACGTATTCTTGAGGTATGGTGTATTCAGTATTGTACAACTGATTGTATTGGTTTTGTAACTGGAAGATATGTCTTGATATATGAAGTTGGTTAAGTGATGAAATTTTGTATGTTTTGTAAAGTGTGAGGCTGTTTTTATTTTTTCTTACTTTTCATTTCAAAGTAGTTACTTGGTTAGTTTATAAAATTTGCAGTGAGGAAGTATCGTGGAAAGGTAGCTTTGCTGCCTATAGTACATGCATTAATGTTGTTGCACTCTGTATTTATTTTTACATGAAATGTAATATGAAATGCAGTAGAATCTCTCAATATTAGACTTCCAGTGATAGATAGATATGTTAGATAACAGCAGTGTCTACTACTGGGCAAGCGGGTATGGTAAGATATCTCCCTAAACTTCTGGATGGGGCAAGATGAAACTGGTGTAATTGATCAGTGTGTATGGAGTGGGAGAAGTAGAGGCTATGGCTAGTCTGTGTTTTTGTCATGTAACCTTTACAGTACCACTTTGTCCAGGCATTCACTGCTTATTATCTATCTATCAACCATTATAGTGCTGTGAAAATCAGTTGTTGGATTGCCTGTATAATTTTACAGTACAGAGCAACTTTTATTTTATGCAGCCTTTGTTATTGTTGTATCCTTTTGATATTGTTTTTTTCATTTTTTCTTTTTACATCTACACTTTATTCCTTATATTCTTTGTATGTTTATTCTTACTGTAATGAAATAATATTGTTATTTTTTTGTTTATGTAGTCCTCGTTTTTCCCTATTGGTGGCTTTCCTTCTGCAGGTAGACTGTGCAGTATCTGTCCATAGGGCATAAGGAAACACTTGTAATTTAATTTCTGTGATCCCACTACCCATGTATAAATGCTGGTCTTAATTTATGCTTATTCTATCTGTGATCAAGCTGAGCTGATATCTAGCCAAGACTGAGGTTTATTGAACTAAAAGATTATATTTTTAACGGCCTTTGTATTCTTTGGACAGACACTGCATAGTCCACTTGCAAATGGAAAGCAGTCAGTAAGGAAAATTGGAGAACAATTGATATAAGATAATGCAGCAGAAAGTATATAATCTTAAACAGGACTACCCTCTCAGTAGGATTTACTAAGATATTATTATTATTATTATTATTATTATTATTATTATTATTATTATTATTATTATTATTATTATTATTATTATTATTATTATTATTATTAGTGTAAGACATTTCGCAGTTGAAGGCTTTCATAGAGTTTGCCTTGTAATTAAAATAAGTGTAAATTTTTAGTTTTACACTTTGTTCTCTAAACTCTTCAGTGAATGCTAAACCATTTTCTGGATCCTTTCAGCCAAACTTTACTTGCTTTTCAAATAGCATTTCTCCTTATAAACAGAAATTATGCAATATTGTGCCTGTCCCAGTGGAATTGCTGATTGCAATAATTATTGGTCAATCTCCATTTCTATGGTGCTCTCTAAGGTTGCTGAAAGTTGATTATAAAGTCGTATGTTTGTAATGAATTTAGACTATATAAACTTTGTAACTTAGACGACAGGAGCTATGGCTGTTATCTCATTCCATTTATTTTATTTTTCTCAGCAGTCAGAAACAAAGATTTGGTATTTTTAAGTGAACCAGATCTGTTTTGTTTGAGGTTTCAATGGACAGTGTTCTGGGACTTCTTTTTGGGGAGGTTTATTGTTTTTCAATGATAGTGATTGTTGGTTTAGAAAAGAAAGTAGTACATTATGCATTAATGCTACTCTGTATATACAGTTAACCTCTCCCAAGTAAAATGGAGTAGCTGCTATCCTTTACAGATATCTAAGAAGGATAAGTAAAGAGTGTTAGCTAGTTGTTTGTGGGGCTGAACTCTAGCTAAATTAAAACTTGATTAGTTTATCTTAAAACTTGCTTTTGCTCCTTGAAGTGCTTTGAATATCTAACAGTGTACTTTATGATTCTGAAGATCTGACAATACTTGATGTTACCCTATTTAATCTAATGCTGCCTGAAAACTTGGTGTTATTCATAAGATGTTATGAATAACTAGAAGGGTTGGTTGGTATTATTGCCCACACTCTTTAGATTTTTTATTCAGCCATTGTTGGAACATTCTGTTTAGATGTTCATAGCCATCTATGATCTTCATCTCCTAGACAAGACTGCTTAAAGTGGATTTTTTTTTTCTAAAATGATGATTATGATTTTGACCATCACAAGAGTGTGCTGTTTGGCCCTCTTACATATAGTACAACAGGGAACTTTCTTTAGTGCTGCTTGTGTATTTTGCTGAGCACCAGCATATGTATTCTTTTTAGGTTGTGTTATCAACCTGGTACCAGAAGTCTTTAGTTCTTTTTGCTGTTAAATTATGAAATTGTCCCTCGGGGCTGTTGACCCCAATGATCATAGGTTTCGAAACTTCTGGAGTACCTCCTTAAGTGCCATGCATCATTACCCAAGTTTTTCTGACTTATATTTGTTATTATATTTATAATTAAGGCCATTAATTTGTCATGTTTTATGAAAAAAATCTCACAGAACGCATTCCCAAGTACAAATAGTTAACGTTTCAGACTTACAAGTTAGAAAATGGTGTCCCATAAAGAAATGTTTAAAGTAGCACACTGTTCAGTTTAGGACATTACTAATCAGTTACCAAGTGGAATTAAGTTTATACATGAATTACTTGCCTTTAGTACATTCTGTCAGAGCTATGGCACACCCAGTGCACTCTTGACACAAAAGTATATAACTGGGTTATGTCAATAGGCTTGCAATTTTCTGCTGAAAAACAAAAGTAGCAATGTTTTATGTTCAGAAATAGAATTACTGTATAACAGTGATACCTGAAAAAAGAAACAATCTGAAACCAATTAGTTAAAGTAAAATTCTTTGGGGTAATCCTCATTATTTGAACTAGAAAATACACATTGCAAACATAAAGGCTGAAGTTAAAATGTGTTAAGCCATCTAATAAAAAAGATATCACAACTTGTGGAGCTGGCAGATCAACCTTGATGTTATGCAAAGCAACTTTTGTTTTTTCTTGTATGGACTATATAAACTTGATATATGGCTAGGGATTAGACACAGTATTGACTTAGTTCCAATTCATGATGGAGTCAGCTTCACACTTGAGTTTTCAAGTTGTTTTCCAAATAAATCCTCACATGTCAAGAGTGGTTAAAACACACACACACACACACACACACACACACACACACACACACACACACACACACACACACACACACACACACACACACACACACACACACACTCTCTCTCTCTCTCTCTCTCTCTCTCTCTCTCTCTCTCTCTCTCTCTCTCTCTCTCTCTCTCTCTCTCTCTCTTTTAAAGTAGTAACTAGATGAATTACAGTAGAAATCCAGGTAGACAGGTCCCATAAATGGTATGCCTAATTAATGATTGTGAAATGTATACACTGCCATAAAGCCCTTTAAAAAAAATGAGGTTTGTTAATACTGTAGTATGGTTAGAGTTTAGTTGTTCTTTTCGTTTAAATGCCTGGAAGAGCATGACATTATGAGGAATAGATTGAGGAAGAAGAATTCAAGCATTTAAGTTCTCCAAGGATAAGAAAGTTGATATTGTGGCTCTGTGAAGTATAAGTAAGGGTTGGGTTCATCTAAAGCTTTTCAGTCAAAGACATTTTAAAAGCAGTCATTCGTAACTATTCATTGTTAGAATCAACAGAATTTTTTGTCAGTAAATGTGAACCTAACATGTCATCCAATACTAGAACTCCCCTTATCTTTTGATTATATATAAAACTCATGCTTGAATACACCTTTACTCTATCCACATATTTTGAATATACCCCTGATCCTTATAAGCATCATACAGAACAATATATGAGGAGTAAAGGCCCAAATTACCATATACAGTATACTCGTGTAACGCGCGATCTCGCATATCATGTGACCCTCAAGTTTTCACCTGTAAAAAATGGTTTTATCTTGTATCTCATGTATCATGCTAGGTCCTTTTTTGAGAGACCAACGTACAATAGACTAACCTCTTTTCCTACAGCTCTTTATCCCATCTTCTAGTTAAAAAAGTAAAAGAGAATGATAAAGGTATTGTTAGTAATGTTATACTTGTTGCGTAAACGTGTACAGCCCTAAACAACCGAACGAGAAACAGCTGTTTTGCTATGAACAGCTGAATTGGATAACAACAGGTGTTTTGCTTGCATTTCAACCAATGTATAATAGTATATAATTAACGTATTTATGTTACAAATGATGTTTAGTAGAATAGGACTCATATATTTTTACATTACAGTACAGTACAGTACTGTATACCCTTATTCATTACGGAGAAAAGATTGGCAAGGAAATATACTGCTATTCAAGCTGCAAGTTGTAGCTGAAGCTGAGAAAACAAACAATGTTCAAGCTGCTAATGACTATAAATTGTCATGCATCGGCAACATGGATGAAACTCCCCGTAACTTCAATAAGCCATCAAACTCACTGTAAATAAAATTGGAGAAAAAAGTATTTTAATCAAAACTGCTGGGCATGAAAGAACACATTTTACTGTTGTTTTAATGTGTATGGCAGGTGGGATGAAACTTTCCCCTATGGTTATCTTTAAAAGGAAATTGATGCCCAAACAAGAATTCCCGAATGGTATTGTTGTTTCATGAAAACCTAAACAATGCAAATGGCACATGATTGCTACTGGTTCTTAGCCACGTAAAGTAAGTCTAATCTTCGGGCCAGCCCTAGGAGAGCTGTTAATCAGCTCAGTGATGTGGTTAAACTAAGATATAATTAGCTATGTTTGTATTTAATCTTAATATGTATGAAAATACTGTACATACAGTACCGTTGGATACAGTGAAGTAAAGCATAACTTTTTAAAAGATCCATGAAAAATATGCATACTGTATTCGTTATGTGTATTATATAATACGATGCTAACGTGAATGTTACATTATGCTAATTTTATATCTCGTGTATGATGTGACACCCTTAAAATTAGCTTCAAAATTAGGTCTTCAAAAGTCCCATGATACACGAGTATATATGGTATGTAGTTTACGTAGATGTCTCCAAATCATCGTTTGGTGTAGGATTTGCAGCAGTTTTGTCTAACAATATAAGCCGTCCTGTTTACATAGTTATGCTTTAGTTTCCACAGCAGAACTGTCTGCATTATGTTCAGCTGTTAAATTGGTAAAAACATTCCACTGCAGAAAGTTGTCATTTTCAGTTTGTCTGTAAGAGGTTTAAGGAGCCATTCAAAATATGTCTTAAAAGTTTACTTGTCCAGTAGATAAAGTTTTCATATCACAAATTATTTGAAGCCACTGTAAACGTTGGTCTGTGTTAGGTCCCTGTAGATGTATGGATTAAATGAAATGAAGGTGCTGATGAAGCAGCTAAAGTTGCAATTATAGGACTAGATCAAATACATCTGTTCCATTTAGTGGTTTATTACTATCTGTAAAATCATCATTTTCAGTGTATGGCAGTTTATTTAACATTGAAACAGACAGTAACATTTGAAAAAAAGAGTAAGGCCTTTGGTGGAATGTGGTGTTCATTCTAAATAGATTGCCACATTGAAGTAATATTATTCTATCTCATAATTGGTCACATTCATTTTACCTATGGCTATTTGATTAATAATGTTCACGAATCAGTCCCAGAATTCAGAACGTGTATAATTAAATATATTTTATGATATTGTCCAGTTTTCAGCAACAGCATGTTAAGTTTTGTAAATTAATCATTGAAAATTTTGTGGGAATCTTTCAGCATTTTAATTTTATCATATGATATTTTAGGGAGTATTCAATAAGATCTAATATATTTATTAAGAACGGACCCTTCAGGTCAGCACTATGAAAGCCAAGAATGTTATTTTGGTGATATCGTTAAATGGTTTATTAATTGTAGTGATAAATCATTATTGTCTCATTTTCATATATTGGAATTCTGTTATATAGAAGCTTGCTTTGCAAGCTAAATGCATTTTATGCTTGTTCCATAAAAGATTTTTACTAATTTTGAAAAGTAATGATGATGATAATAATAATGATAATTGAAGTGTTTATATAATAGAGGAAAAAATTTGAATAACAATGATAAAAATAATAATGATATTTAAAGTGTTTATATGGTAATGGAGTATGTTTTCAGATACCCAAATATCTAGAGTGGGGTCTGTTATTGGGAGATTCTACTATGTGCATAATGGAAACATTCTTTAAAAAAGCAAATTCTTAAAGTTCTTAAAGTCAAATTTTTTCAAATATTGACTAAGGAAAATATTAGGAAACCAAAGGATGTTATTCTTATGGTAGATTTTTTATACTGTGCTGTTGATCTTTGTAAGTATAAATAAAATTTACACATTTGTTTATATGCTGAAAAACTTTGTGACTTGTACTGATGAAATATGTTTCATATTGTAATTTATGTTTTATTATTTCTAGCCTCAGGAGTAGTTTAGTTTTTCAGTCAGTGGGCTGTTCAGTTGTCTGTCACCAGTGTACATTTTGTTTTATTTTTCTCTTCATTACAATGTGGTTGATTTTTGGGGGTATAGGACTTAAGGATTCTCTGTTCAGAGATTCATAATTATTTTGAAATATGACTTCTGAAGACACAGATTCAGTAATAAGCATCTTATTTAAGGCAAAATGTACACCAGTGGTACATGGACAGGTTTAAAAATAAGTAAGGAAAGAGGGAATATGTCATTCATGGAGAATGAATCCCACTAGATGTGATTCCCATAGTTATTAAGTTTTATTGTACGGTACCTCATTTCCTGGCTTACAGAACAATCAAAGAATTTGTGTCTGCTGTAGAATATTGAACTGGACTATTAATGGCTTTTTTTTATATTGAGCAAATTGAGTTTCAGGCTTTCCTCATGGAAAATATGTCTTTCATTCATATGTTAATTGAAATTTGTGAAAGGCTTTACATTTGCTGCATGATGATGATAGTAATAACAGAGTTTATATCTTGGTACCAGAGATAATAGGAATTTTAAATTTAGATAATATCCTTAGGATCCTTCATTTAAAAAATTGAGTGCATTATGAAATATATAGATTATTTCACATTTAAAACTATTTTCTATTATTTTTTACAAAACTCTCAGACTTGGCTTATGTCCAGAGTATCCTCTGCATCAGGGGTTGGATAACAAAGATATTTTATGTTGCAGTTACTAATACTGTAATATTCCAGTTTTAGATAGTTAAGCAATGCTGCTAATAAAACATCATATGAAAATTTATGTGATGGGTTTATATATCTGCTTCTTGAATGATATATAGATAATTTTCCATTTTTCTGGCTTCAAAAGTTCTGTTCTTTTTAAGTAGGGTTTCAAATCTACTGTACCACATGATATGGAGGTATATGTGATCTTGGGTCAATACCTCATGATAAAGATGTAAGCTAGTTTAAAAGTCTCTCAAAGATGCCATTCATTAATTTAATATCGGAAGGTGAAAACAGCCCTTAAGTAAAGTTTGAAAATTGATAGTGTATCACCAGTCAACTCGTAATATGCAGAAATGTACTAAAAGTTGATAATCTCTCGTGTATTAAAAACAGATGGCACTAAAGACCATTCTTCACAGATTAACAAATCTCAGAAAAGAAAAAGTATTGAGGATTTTTATATAACTGGCTTTGTAAGATATAAAAATTATTACATATAGGAAGTTCAAGAACCTGGCTTAGGGTACAGCAGGAATTTTCTGTCCATCCTGCTGCTATAATCTGTTGTAGTGTATCATATAGCTGTGCTTTTACAAGACCTTCCTATCCTGCTTTATGACAGTACAGTACAGTCTTTGGTTGTTCACAAAGGATTGCCTATATGTGAAATATTGTTGAATGAAGTTTCTGTAATAAAATTTGTAAATAACATCATTCACCTGTAATTGATAATACATGGATATTTAATTAAGATTATGATGTAACAATTTTGATTCAGTAATATCATGGACAAATTTGTTTTTTTCATTTTCAGTTGAAATGAACTAAGCTTTGTCTCTTCGCATGTAACATTAGTGGTAAATCTGTTTTTGAAATGTATAGAATTACAAGACTTTTTAATGTTATGTATTTTTGTTATATTTGATATCAGTGGCTTGTTGTTAAGGAAGCAATATTCCTGGATATACAGTGATTAATAGACACTGAGTGGAGCTCAGTAAGGGAGAGAATATTCTGTTTTGCTTTATATCTGAATCACTGATGTGTTATTATTGCAATGGTTTGAATTTATATTGAGCAATTACATTTCCTATGCATACATGGTCTTTACATGGTCTGTTTTCTTGATGGCAACCTCTAATGTGTTGATTTGCAAGTCTATATAGGCAACCTCTAAATTTTTTTTATATGTTATTCAAATCAAGTCTATATTATTATATTTAATAATAAAGGTATCTGTGAATTATCATATATGGCATGCCCTATGACTGGTCTGTTTACAATACAGTTTGGTCCTCTCTGTAAGTTGTCAATAACACACAGACCCTACGACGTATGAGTTCATCTCTCTCTCTCTCTCTCTCTCTCTCTCTCTCTCTCTCTCTCTCTCTCTCTCTCTCTCTCTCTCTCTCTCTCTCTCTCTCTCTCAATGACCAACAGCTATAAGTACTGCATTATAAACATAACCAAGTCCCATGAGTTCCTGAACAGGAGGAGTTAATTGTTGATAATAACAACATTGCACATCCAGTCAGAAAGGGAATTTTTTCTGCTAACATTCTTTTTTAGAGTGATCAATAATGTCACCAAAAACAGTGAATGCTTTGTGTTAATGTCATGCTGTTTTTAATCCAAGTAATAAATGGAAATTTTATAAAAAAAAATTACTCTAGAGGACCTGGTGAAAATTTGATTTATCTCGTACACTTATAAAATGAAAGCAAAGTAATTTAATGTGTGGATTAGGAAGCAAAGTAATTTAATGTGTGGATTAGGAAAAAAAGTGGAAACTGGCATTGAGAAATTTTATTTGTGGAATTTTCAAAACCTTTAGCTCAGACATCTGGAAAACTGTGGCAGCATCACTGAAAACAGCAACCAGGAACTGTTCTCGAAGGTAAAAGGTAGGGAAGAGAAGTCCAAGTATGCTAGGAACTACTCTGCCACTGAAAATACGCTTGTCCATGTCCTGAAGGACAACAGAAGAAGGGGAAAGATGACACTAGGCGGGAGTAGCACTGATAGCAGACGTGCGGATGGGGAGGTATGTTCAAAGAAGACATGGTTGTGGCCTGGCCTACAGCAAAAGATGGAGGAGAAGGCTCAATTTCTGCAAATCCAACGTCAGAAACTAGGGGGAATGAAGTAGCTCTTGAAGTTATGACACACAGCAACGAAGCACACACACACACACACACCCCCGAACTGAAATCGACTGGCTGAACTTGGCTCATTGGCTGTCACTCTGATGGTGAGTCGTCTTCCTCTAGTCACTATGTATTCTTGCACCCTATATCTCTTGAAAGGTAGGAGCACCCGATATCTCTTGAAAGGTAGGAAAAACAGAGAAGCTGCGATACAGCATGTGTCAACGAAGACGAAAAGAGAGAGGGAGGTGAAGAAACTTCAAGAAAAGCTTCCCTGGACTTCTCATCCTTCAAAAGGAGACAGAAGCGCTACTGGTCTTGGAGACGACTTGTAGAAATCGGAAACTCTGTCTAAAGGTCCTGCAACTTCAATCTCTGCTTCTTCCTCTTCTAAAGGGAGAGGGAGAATCCATGCTGGGAGGCAAGCAGAGGTCTCGTAAGATGGGTTACGAAACCACCACACTGTAGCAAAAGAACCTTCCCCGTCTCAGTGTCTCTCAAGCTCTACATCATCTGAAAGGCTAAACCATTACAACATTCCAAGCAAGTAATTGTGTAGTTAAAAGAAAAACTCTGCTTGTTCAGAGAGAAAACACTACAGAACAAAAAGAAAAAAAAATGATGTAGAATAAGGATGTTCGATAAAACGAGTTTGAGAAGACATCCTGTATGCAAAGACCTCAGGTTTGTATGTCAGGAAAAATACAAATTACTTAAAAATTTGTCATCTTGTGGTGGCTACTTGCCCCAGGACTACTTTCCCCTAGGCACAGATGGAAAGTGTCAAAGAATAACTGCCAGATTGTGGTGTTTGTCTTTGGCCCTCTCTACCTTGCTATTCACCATTCTTTATGTACTTTCAGACTAAGTTTGGTTGAACTGTGTGCTTGGACATGAAAATTCCTTCCATTTTATTGCTTCAAGAACATAAGAGGGTGAAGTGAGATGGTATGCCTCCTGCTCTTTGGAATTCAATTAACTGATATGAATTAGGTGAGAGCCTCATCTGGGCTGAATTTACTGATGACCCTAAAGTCACTAAGGTCAGTATCATATGCAATAGCTCTTTCATTAAGAATGAAGTCCCCAAAAATTGCTCTCCACCCACTGATGCTCGAGGCCAAATGTGGCTGCTTTTCGTGTCTCTCTAGAGCAGCAGAAGGTAACATAATTGCTTAGTTGTAGTCCTTAGTATGAAACATTGCTAGATTTTTGTGGAAGGAGTAATGGTCATGTCTGGATGAGACTTGGTGCATGTTGGCATCATGGGTGCTGTTGCATATTCAGGTCCTCAATGGATTTGGGGAGAGATCACAGTCTTCACAGAGACCAGTTTTAAGAAGACAGGAGAGGCTGATCTCAGCAAATAGTCTGGGGAAACATCACTGTGACATGGGTATGTCAGCATCTGAAGAAATTGTCATGATTGGTATAGCTTCAATCTCTGTGGTACAGCAAGTATTGTTGTTGTAACAGCCACAGGAAGAGCAGCCCTCTCAGTAGGAGGCATGGCTGAAGGAATCACATCTGTCAACTGACCTATATGAGATTGCGTAATGTCAGACATGAAACAGTCTCCTTGGCGGAACCTTGTGAGAGTTCTCACCAGTCGTTGTCACATCTGCAGAAAGGGTTGTGGGCAAAGCATGTGTCGAGCATGCAGCCAAGACAAGTTAAGTGCACAGGTAAAGCAGTTGATAAGTTGATTGGTCGGTGGGCAAGACATGTGAAGCTGGTAGCATGTTAGTCAGCAGCAACAACTTAGGCAGTGGGCACAGGTGGAATAGCAGGCCAAGCTGTCAAAAAGCAGGAGAGCTCAAAGACGGCTTTGATATCTGAGGGCTGGCATTCCTTCACCTTGGTCAGTGGCAAAGAGGACTTTGTTGCTGACTTGATGATTGAAGACTGAAGAGACACTCCTTGACCTTCTCACCTTGAACATCCTCCTTTGCACATAGCATAACTAATAGTTGGGGACCATTTGCTACATCTCTTACAGGTGAGAATTGGCAAACATACCCTGCAAAGCAAAGAAAGCTGTTTCAGAGAATTTGAGGGTAACTGTTGGTAGGTGATATGCATACATAACAGGCTATTGCATAAGGAAAAAATTAGTATTTCAAGTCAGAGGCAGCATCAGATGTACCTGATGTACTAATTTAATAGATAAATGATGGTACCAAAAAATAGCCTACCAAAAGCTGGGGCAGAATGTTAATACCAAGAACAAAAGCCCAGCAAAGTATACTACACAAAGTAAATAAAGCTATCTAAACACCAAAATTACCTACAGTTTACCAAAAAAAAAAAAACTTCCAAACAAACTAGAGGATCTAAACATATGACACTTGCTCTTCATTGCAGGTTATTAAGTGAAAAGGGAAAATAAGTGGCTGTCGCCAAGATTTTACATGCAAGGAATAACTAGGTATTAGTTGTTGGGTAGTTGGTTGAAAAACTTATATTGTTTTTGCAAAACAAAGGATATAAGTGATGAACAAAATTGAAATTATGCACAAAACATGGAGACTGCAAACTGAAATACAGTAAAGCAATCTGTAAAAGTGCTAAATTCTCTTGGTAAATAAAAGGTTAAATTCCGTTAGATCCACTGTATGAATCTGGAAGTGCAAAAGAGGGTAAATGAAGGACTGTATAGTGCCTGCTGAAGTAGAAATCACACCTCCATAATATGCCAGGTGTACTTAGTGAAAAATACTGAAATGAATGGTAATTGGTACAGAATGAATTATAAAATCTTAGCATTGGTGTAGCAATCTGCATCAGAGTACTGTAAAAACACATGAGCTGTTAACAGCAGTGCAGGTTCATGAAAAGTGAGCTAAATGCTGGAAACATCCCTGAGGATCCAAATTAGGCTTGTTTGTTTATCATACAAATGTTTGGTGAACCTGGCAACATTCATTGGGAAAGTGACTAGACATGCATATTATAAAATAGTATGTACGTCTATTCTCAAGAGGCATTATTCAGCCTGTTCAGATACAAATGCTATAATACAACAGGCAAACTAACCATTTCAGCAGTATGGGTATGGGTATAAACCCATAAATAGCTGGATCCCTGCTCATGTTGTTATGGTCATAAAGACAAGACTCATTATATGGCATCAAAGCTTGACCAAAGACAATCAGATCACTGATAAGCATTCTCCAGTAAAAGATTTCAAAGTACTGTATTACTAAAAAATTAATTAATGCAATTTCATGGAATGAAAAATCTAAATGGCAAGTGCTGAAACATTAAATGAAATAAGGATTATGTATTCATTCAAAAATCATACTGAAGAAATGGAATGTAGCATATGAAAACTGTTTCACCCTCCCTCTCCTCTTTATAATAATTTAGTTCAAAACACTAGCTGAACTTTGTTTTTTTTCTTTAATAAAATTGCATGCACAATGATTTTTTGTTTTGGAAAAATCAAGGGCTTACTGTTTTATGGACTGGCTAGGAATAACTTGGGAAGAGTGAGCTAGAACTATGGCAGATTGAGCTATATTCCTCTTCAAGGAGCAAAGGCTGTTCCACTTTTAACTTCCCTACTTCCTATCCCCTCCCAGTTACAGGTAATTGTAAGGTAAGTTAGCATAAATTCATTTTAAAAATGTGCACTATAGCTCACTATGTAACTTATGTCTTTTTGATGAGTATTTTATATATAACAAAATTAATGATTAGGATATTAGAATCTGAAAATTGTGTGAATTTAAAAATTTTTCAGTTCAATTCATTTTGTCTATTCTCAATTGTGGTGTTATAATATGCTAGTAAAAAGTTAATACTGTTTTGAATTTAGACATGGAAAAATTATAATGGGAGATTAAAAGAAAATTTCTATATTCTTTACATTTTTATAGTGAGTACAATGCTTATTTTATGACACTCAGCTGAAATGTACTACCCAGTGTGTAGCTTACTGTTGCACTTGATTGTTTTGAATTGTGGTTGGAAATTTTATTGGGTAATTTCACAATACACAGAACATTAATACTGTACTGTATATATTCATGTAATGTCAAACAGTGATTGTTCTTTATTCAGTATGCATATCAATATTTGTGAACTTTTGAAGGTTAAAAATTTTAGAAATGTTTTGAATGGTATTTTTCCAGTTCATTTAATTTCACAGAGTTTTGTATAATATTGATAATACAGTAATGATAGTGGGAAAACAATAGGGAAAAAGTAAGAAATTAAAGGAGACCAGAACTCAGTGTATGGACCCACGGGCAGATTAAAGCATTTGATGTTGATAAATGATTATTATAATAATATGGCTGTTGCTCTGAGCATTGACACAGAAAGCTTTGAATATCTCTCTCTCTCTCTCTCTCTCTCTCTCTCTCTCTCTCTCTCTCTCTCTCTCTCTCTCTCTCTCTCTCTCTCTCTCTCTCTCTCTCTCTCTCTCTCGTTTTCAAAAGTGCATAAAGACAGAGAAAAATATCAGAAAGAAATTTAATCAACAATCTCAAACAGCCAAAACAATAAAGTATGAATTTTTACTGACTTGAGAAATTTTAATAAAGAAGCATTTTAATACTTTTCCCAAGAGTGTACTTGAAAAGTGAAAAACAAAAAAACATTTGGCTCAACATGCTTATTTATATAAGCATAAATTTAGAAACAAGAAAAAAGGCCAATGTAATTTATTATTACCAGAATGTTAGCTTTGTCATTTGATTATGTTACTATAGCTTCCAGTTGTTATTACTTATCATATCATGAAAAAGAATCAGATGTTATAAAATGGTACTATACAGAGAGGTAATTAGTAGTCCTATATATAACATTGTTATAGTGCCCCTGTACAAGTTGATCAGCAGGAGGGCTTAAGATGAGAAGCTAATCTTGAAAGGAAGTACAGAAATCATGGTGAAAAATTACAAATGCAATATATGAGGAATCAGGTGAAAGATTTTACAAATATAATGTGTAGTCAAAGTACAGTCTGGTAATAATGTTGATGGTGGAAATATGGCAGTTGCCAAATATTGTGCAACTGTTGCATGGTCCAAAGCTTAGATATGGCTGTATTTTTAATAATATTTACTTGTTTAAACTGGTATGAATCCCTTTATTTACTACCAATAGTATGCCTTGGGAGTTAACTGTAGAAGTTACAGAAGGTTGTTTGCAGCATCCCTTTGGCCCATAAGTGTATTTAATAGCTGTCCTATTCTCAAGCTTTACCTTGCTTTTAAGATTCTTCCAGGCAAGCCCTTTTGAGAGTAAATATGTGCTAATTGTCTTATTAAGGTACAGTACTTCATAATGATGGAGTATGCATTTGCTTGAACATGATGCTCTTATATTACAGTGATTATCATTTGTCATTTTTTTTTGTGAGACAGTATGCTCTTACTAATGGTTCAACCTTTAATTTTCTTGCGTTTTTTTTCATCATAGCTGATAATATTGGCTAAAACGTTTTATTTTGTTTTGTTTAGTTATGTACTGTATATGTTTTATTGAAATGCTCTTTTTTTTCCTTGTATTTATTCTGATGCTTTATTTTGCCTCACAGGTAATATTGAATTTTTAAAAACGAAAAAATAAAGCCACATTAAATAAACCACTAATTCAATGTTGTATTTTTTGAGCCTCAGGCTTTGTTTGAAAATTCATCATAGAATACCTCTCTTTAAAATTACCTTTTAGCTCCTGACACCTTGTCAGGGAAGATCTAAGGAAAGATGATGCTGTTGTGGTAGCCCATAAGTGGAAGTTTTTAGCGACCAATGCCTCATACTGCAGGATCCACTTCAGGCTTTTGCTCTTTATAATAGCTACTGTTAGAGGGGGTCTTGATATTGATATACTGGAATAAAAAAAAGTAATGAAAAAGACAAAAGAATAAAAACGTTGAAAATGATAAGACTATCAGTCCACATACATGTATTCAAAAAGCGACCCGTGACAACTGCTGAGTTTAAAGAAGTATGCAATGGGATTTTCAGTGGAGGGAGATAAAGACATGGTGGATTCAAAATGCACAAGGGTAACTAAGAGATTGAAGAGTTCTTTGAAACCAGAAGCAGACAGTATAGAGAAGATATGTAAATAGGATATGAGAGTAAAAAACAGTACTAAGCACACACAAAGCCGAGTTATTAGTCAGTGCTAGTACACTAGGTGAATGTTGATGGTAAAAAGGATTTTGACAAAGGAAAAATCTATTTCTGGAGAGGGGCCCGTGTTACCCGGTGAAATAGTCCATTCAGCACTTATTTCTAGGTAATTCCGTTGCAGATACCAGAAAGCTAAATGAAATGCTGGGTTACACCCCAGAGCGAGCTCCACTAGATGGAGTCGATATGGTATGGAAAAGGGTGAACTACAAAAACACGGAACCTTATCCTATAAAGATTCCCAATGTCAAAGTCCCAACGAGAGAGGTGCCGATACAAGCCCATGCACTACTCACGGACTGTACACAAGGCAACACTAGTCGCATTCCATGTTAGCACCCACCTCACTAGAATGAAGTTTATCAAGGGAGGAGAGAATGAAAACAGGGGTGGGTCACCGGGTGACATGGCCCCTCTCCAGAAATAGATTTTTCCTTTGTCAAAATCCTTTTTCTGGAGCGGGGTCCTGTCACCCGGGTGAAATAGTAACAGAGAAACATCATTCTTATGCTATTAAAGACTTAAATAGAAACATTGAAAACTAGAAGAATTCTACCCTGAACATTAGTAAGGTCCTCTAAGTTCATGTAATGAAAATAATGTAAGTGGTCACCGTCTAAGATCATGAGCTTAGAATAGCACCTGCATAGGCTTGTATTAAGAAAATACTTCCTGCCTAATAGCAGACCCAATGACAGTGCCCCCTTTTTTAAAGAGAGGACCTGACAAAATTGCGAGGGCCTGTCTAAAAAAGCCTGAAAGGAGAAAACTGGACACAGAAACAGACCTTGTAAAAGGGGAGTACTTTCCAAGGTGACCAC
The DNA here is from genome assembly GCF_040412425.1 of Macrobrachium rosenbergii. Taxonomy (NCBI): domain Eukaryota; kingdom Metazoa; phylum Arthropoda; class Malacostraca; order Decapoda; family Palaemonidae; genus Macrobrachium; species Macrobrachium rosenbergii. The sequence continues at coordinate 19,522,382 of NC_089754.1, forward strand.
CGAAAATGAGAACCTTCAATTGAGGATAGAAAGTTAGGGTAAGAATTCACAACACTACCCCTGATGAGGGAAACCAAACTGATTGGTTCCGCCAGACAGGGCAGACAGTACAGGAAAACTAACACTAGAAGCTAAGCTGATTAAAAATTTTTGGGACTTCCTTAACAAGGAAAGGTAAGAACAAGATGATTGTTGGTTACCGAAGCTAACTCCGATACATTACTCAAAGACCAGGAAACCGAATGTGGATGGAGTACTGTTCTTAGACGAACACAGACCTTAGGGATGAAAGTTAAGGGCCTGTGAGTCTGGTTCCAACAAAACACTTTCCTCGAGGCCAATGCGGCCGCATCAGTACTAGCTTGAAAACTATGTGAAGAGTGCTAGTTACTTAACTGCAGAACCATACTGCAGTAGAGTAGGATCCTTAACTGATTTCAGGAAAACAGTAATAACAGGACCAATATCAGTTTCTCCTAAACTGTAAGATTCACAAAGATCACAAAAGCCAGGACATCAGAGTTTGAGGGGGCTGACGCAGGCTGAGTTTATACCAGACGGGACAGCTTGATAGTTTGGCTGAATTGGGTTGTAAACAGACCTACTTCAGGCCCAGGAAAAGGTCACAAGGCTACCTGAATGACGCTCCGTCAAGGACTATTCCGACACCAGGGAGGCCCTGGATAGGGAAAAAGCAGTGACCTTTTTGGACCCCTACGAGAAGGGTGGTAGACAGAAGCACCTGCGTCTGTTGGTTATGAGAAGAATGAACCATAACCTGAACGAAGCTAATTCGAGTCCAAAACCACTTGTTTACGCAGCGCAGTATTGCTGTTTTGTTCAGAACCAGCCACAAAAGGAAAACCTCTTGGGGAAGAAGTTTCCCAAGGACAGGAAGACTGTCACTGCCTCCAAAGCGTTGATATGGAACTGCCGGAACGTGACCGACTAAGTACCATGTACTTCATTGGGCCAAAAATATCCACCTCACCCGCCCAGAGAGGTGACGATTGTGGAATACTGAGGCCGGAGGGAAAGCTGGAGAGGAACTGACTTCGGTAAGCACTTGACAGTTGTGCAAGGCCAGAGGCCACTATTCAAGCAGGAGGAATCAGGAGACACGTCCCTGACTCCACCATACCCGGTCATAAACTCCAGCTTGACTTCAGAAGGAGAACCGTCACTGAAGCAAACTGGAGAAACCCAGGACCTTTTCTTGGGCGCGGGGAGTATGCTTGAGATGATGAAATGATAGGATGTCCTTGCTATCTCTTTCCACTTCCACTGGATTCATAACTGAAGGCTACCCTCCTGAATCAGGTGGATTCCTTCTGGTTACTTAGAAGCCCAAAGACTCTAGAAACCTGATTATAATGACCAGCGCCCTCAGGCAATTCCCGACGCTGGGTGCCCAAATGAGCCAGGCAACTAGATATGTAGCTAGCATAGCCTCCTAATACCGGAGCTGTTGAACTACGGTACTGTTCAAACTGGCAAAAGACTCTGGAGCCGCATTGAGGAGGGCATGAACCTGAAGGGGTACGCCTGCTCCCGAGTCTGAATCCCAAGAAGGATAGGACCTTTCTGCAACCAAGATGTGAAAGGAAGCGTCGGAAAGGTCTATAGAGGTGGTTACGGCTCCACGCGCAGTAGGATCCGAACCCACAAGACTGTAAGCAACCGAGACTTGCCGCATGAATAAGGAAAACAAGCGGGACACGCCAGAAAAATTTTCCAGTGGAAGGGAACTTCCTTGGCAGACTGAAAAATCCTGACAGGCCATTCAAAAGACCCCAGAACTCTGGCCGGAGGCTGATTGAACCTGATTGGGAACAACAGTCCAGCCACCCGGGCCCTGATAACTATACTCTGGGCCCAGGAACTGAGAGTTCCAGTGGCCCCGAAAAATGGTACAGCCTCCCACCCATATGAAATACTACAGGGAGGAGGCTTGATTGCTTCCCGTGGGCGAATGCCTTCCCAATTTCTCGGAGAGAGGTAGGATGCATCCCTGCTCTATGATAACCCCGAGGGTCAGAGCCTCTGGCCAAATGTCTAGTGAAAATTCTTTCCTTAGGTTTTCGTATGAAGCAAAAAAAACTCCGGCGGGCACGTGGGGGAGCAGAGACACGGGGGTGTTACAAGGGGCTGATGTGTTGGCTGAACCCCACACATCGAGGTGGAGGCTGGGGTGAGCTGATGGCTGTCTAGGGCAGAGACCTGAAGAGCCTGCACCACCGCCTGAGCAGGGGCCTCTTGAACTGAGGCATGAACTTCTTGCGGACTTGGGGCAGGTCCGGCAAGATCAGACCGTTTCTGCATGTGGGTAGACACCCATGAGAACGGAGGCTCTGGGTAACAATAGTAGCCCCAGACGGGCCGTAATAACGCCCACCTGGGAAAAGATTAATTCTCCAGGTGAAACTGTTCATAAGATTTTTCAGCTCAAGGCAGAACGGGCAAGCCTGACTTACACCCTGTTTCAGCTTCCGAAAATTGACTCCGGAAGCTTAGGGAGCTGTACGCTGAATAAATTAGAAGCGTAGCCCGGGGTTAGAAGATTCACTGTGAATGCATCTGTGATATCTGTCTCCGGAAATGCCTCAGCGATACATTTTCAAAACAAGCCTGTTGATAAGAGGGGCTACATTCCGGAGCACAAGGGGTAAGAAACAGGGCTCTCAAAGAGAGCACGGTAAGACCCCACAGCTGGCGTGAACTTGGGATGAATGGACTATTTCACCGGGTGACACGGGACCCCGATCCATAAATATAAATGGAGAACTGTACAAACACATATGATCTATATCTGAACATAATTGGTCCAGTTAAATACATGTGCAGTGTAAAAAAAAAAAATATAAAAATAGTTACTCGACCAAATACCTAAACAATTATAGGCCTATAATCACCATAATCAACGGCATGAAAGAGATTTAATATTTGGAGTATGGTTTTAATTTTAGCCAAATCTTTTTCCATAAAAGCGAAAAAGATGTATTTTGGGGAACAAATGTAATATACTGTATTGTATAAAAAGACAATGCATGGATGAAGTGAACGAATAAGTTAGTTTGGGTATGAAGGTAACAGCAAAAATTTACATTTTGTCATTTATACGAACAAAATGCAATATAAGTATACTGAAAATTATGTTACTGATGTGAGAGAGGTGCGAAATAATGAGCAGGTAGACAAGTACTGCTGGATTACTGATGGAGCGACCCGCTTATTAAGCGGCGTGTGGACTACTGATGAAGCGACCCGCTTATTAAGCGGCGTGTGGACGTCTGCATATGTAAGGTGTCAAAGAAACGAGCAGGTAAAAGTTACTGCTACTTTATTACAGATCCAGGCAGCTTATATTGCGGCCGACTGACGCCGGGCCGTGAGAGACAATGGAATTGACTGTGACCTGAGGTTGAAACAATAAACAATAATATGCAGTGAACGAGTACAAATTACAATACAAAACATACAGAGCTACAATATAGATACAGTCTTGATGCCTGTGAATGAAGAAACATGTGATACACCATGTGTGACATTCGTATAAATACCATAAAGTAAAAATGATTAAAATGCGTGACCTGGCACGTTTTAGCGTGACTAATTGAGCTTGAAGAAACGGGAAGTCACCAAAGAAAACAAGCTCAGCGGAGACTTAGTGTAATGGCGCCGCCGAAACACTATCCTGGCGCAAATTGGTGACTTTACAAATCTCCCCAAGACGAGGGACCGCCTGATTAATCCCCTGTATCTGCTGGGACGCTGAAGGGTGCGCGGCTCTGAAGATAACTGAGGGGCCTCCCGCCTGTGAGGCTGCTGTTTGGGCGGTTCCTTCCTGGGGTGGCGCGCCTGCGGGGTGAGGGCGTGCTGGAGTGCGTTTGGGCGGAAGGGGTGCTGCGTCGCTGCCGGGACTCTCCGACAGGAAGGCGGGCTTTAGCGGTCTATGGAAACCCAGTCGTTCTTGCCTGGAAGTGCCAGCTGGAACGCCTTGCTGTTCCGCTCCAGCACGCGGAAGGGTCCCCTGTAGGGCTTAGTTAGTGGTGGGCGGACGGCGTCGACTCTGACGAAGCGTGGGTGGCGGATGACAGCTGTGGCGGCATGAAGGTGGTTGCTTTGTCGATGTATGAGCGCCTGCAAGGGGCGAACTTACCGGCCACGTCGCGGGCCTCTGCAGAGATGGGGAGTGGCGATCATCCATCACGAGCTCTCCCGGCACCACGAGGGGTTCCCCATAGGTTTGTTCAGCTGCTGATGGGGTGCCGTCGGCTCTGGGGCGGTCCTCAACCCGAGGAGGACCCACGGCAGCTGATGTTTCCAGTCCTCGGCGGTGCAGCGGGCCATGAGGGATGACTTAAGGACCTGTGGAACCGTTCAACCAGGCCGTTGGCCGCTGGGTTGTATGCGCTGTGGTGGTGTGGTGCGTGGTTCCCAGCAGTTGAGCCAGGGCAGACCACAACTCCCGAGGAAAGCGGGGCCCCTGTCGGTTGTGATGTGGTCCAGGACGCCGGCGGCTAACCCAACTGGAAACAGGGCCTCAGCGCACGCGCTGGCGGTGGCGTCTTGCATGGGTGTGGCCGGGCCACCTCGTCGAACGGTCTACCACCGTGAGGAGGTATCTGGATCCGCCTGATGGGGAAGGGGCCCGACGACGTCGATGTGGATGTGGCGAAGCGGCGCCCTGGCTGTGAACCGCCTACCCCCGACTGCGTGTGACGACCCACTTTACTGGTCTGGCACTGCAGGCACTGTTTTGCCCAGGCTGTGGCGTCTTTTGCACCCGTGCCAGACGAACTTTTTGAAAGCAGTTTGGCGTGGTCCTGCCGGAGGGTGAGAGGCCGTGAATGATGTCGAATACCTGGCGGCGGCGTGAGGCTGGAACCAAAGGGGGGGCTGGCCTGTGCTGATGTCACAGAGCAGGCTGGGGCCTCCGAGGGCGAGGGTCGCGTCCGCCACTTGAGGATGTGATGGCGGTGCGGTATGCTGGGGTTTCTGGGTCAGCGGCCTGTTCTCTGGCAAGGTCCTGGTAATCACACCAAGCTGCACTGCGTTCAACTCGACTCTGGAGAGGGCGTCTGCTACGGGATTTTTTCTTGCCGGGAGGTACCTGACGGAACAGGTAAATTCGGCTATGGCTGAGAGGTGGCGCTGCTGTCTGGAAGACCAAGCGTCCCCTGCTTCGTGAAGGCGTGAACCAGTGGCTGGTGGTCTGTGAAGATTGTGAAGGGCGTCCCCTCAGGAGGAACTTGGAAGTGCCGAACTGCGGTACATTCGCAGAGTTCCCTGTCGAAGGTGCTGTAGCGAGACTCTGCGGGACTGAACTTCTTGCTGAAGAAGGCGATGGGCTGGGGGCGCCGTTGATGATTTGCTCCAGAACAGCACCGCAGGGCAACGTTACTGGCGTCTGTCGTCAGCTGGAGGGAGCCTTGGGATCCCTGGTGTGCCAAAGGCCCGGTTGCCTTAGTGAGGGCGGCCGTCAGGGAAAAGGCCTGCTGCTGGCTGGGTTCCCAAGACAGGGACTTGGTTGACCTTTAGGACTTCCGTCAGGGGGCCGTGGTGTCACCGCGATCCCGGGATGAACCGCCTGTAGAAGTTTACCATCCCAAGGAACTCCTGGACGGCCTTGATGGAGGTGGGTGTCGGGAACTTGGCTACGGCTGCCACTTTCGATGTAAGAGGGCGGACGCCTGTCGGAGACACCTCGTGACCCAGGAATTCTGCTTTCTGGACGCCGGTACACTTGTCAAAACGGACGACGAGGCCGTTTTCTTGGAGGCGCTGGAGGACTGCTTTGATGTGCCTCTGGTGTTCGCTGTGAGACCTGGAAAATATGAGAATGTCGTCGGCGTAGCAGGCCAGAATTTTAGGTCCCCAGGATGCTGTCCATGAGCCGCTGGAAGGTGGCCCGGCGTTCCTCAGCCCGAAGGTGGAGAAGGCGAACACATAGGACCCGAAGGGCGTGATGATGGCTGTCTTTGGTATGTCCTCTGGCGCAACAGGTACCTGGAAATAAGATTTAAGAAGGTCCAATTTAGTGAATATTTTGGCCCCGTGAAAGGAGGCCGAGGTCTGCATATTGGGTAGAGGGTAGTGGTCGGGCTCCGTTGCAATGTTGAGCCGCCTGTAGTCGCCGCCAGAGGGTCTCCAGGAGCCGTCCGGTTTCTGCACCATGTGGAGGGGGGAGGCCCATGGACTGGAGGCTTTCCTGCAGATGCCCATCTGTTCCATTTCCGCGAATGCTTTTTTCGCCTCCTGAAGGCGCTGAGGGGGAAGCCTGCGGAACTTCGCATGTGTCGGGGGCCCTTTAGTCACTATATGGTGGTATATGCCGTGCTTGGCTGGGGCCCCGGGGACTTGGCGAAGCTCGGGCTTAAACACCTCAGGGAACTCCGACAGAAGGTGTGCATACTGGTGGGGCGACGGCGCTGATGGTGGGTCTGGGTCCCCGTTAACGGAGAGACCGGCAGGAGTCGGTATCGAGAAGGCGCTTGCGCCCCACGTCGACTAGCAGGCCGAAGTGCGCCAGGAAATCGGCCCCAGGAGTCAGGGGGGTTCCTACGTCCGCGGCGATGAAGTCCCAGGAGTAACTCTGGCTGGGATGGAGATCGACAGGAGTCTGGTGCCGTAGGAGAGGATGGGGTTCCGTTGGCGGCCGTCAGGAAGCGGCGGGTCTGGTGTCTGGTTGCGGTCCTCTCTGGATGCTGGAAGACCGACCAAAGGCTCCTGTGTCGACCAGCATCATCCTGCCGAGACGGTGTCGCGGACGTAAAAACCTACTGTTTTTGAGGCCCTGGGTTCTTGGCTGCCATGGCGGCCTGTCCTGCTGGCCGCCACCCCGTTTTGAACGGTTGAACGAGCAGGGCGGCAGGGCAGTTTCAGGCGTCCTTTCCGAACCACTTGTGGTAGCGACAGAAGCCCGGGACCTCCGTCTGCTGTGGTTCGGTGGGCGTCTGTTGGCGATGGCGTTGACGGGCTGCTCTACGTCCTCTTCAGGCTGGGCCGGGAGCTGACCGGCTGTGTGGCCGGTTTAGCCGCTGTGAAGCCTTGACGGAGTCTGTGAGGTGTTGTGCCGCCTCTGAGGTCCTCGACAGGCATGGTGTAGGGGTGAGCGATCTGGTTGCGTGACTTCCGGGAGAAGTTGGCGAAGGTAGATTTCCAAGATGAAGCTTATCTCCTGCCGCTTGTTTGTGCCACCCAAGACTGGTATTGACAGGAGATCTACGACCATGCCCCAAGCGCCTCTTGGATTGAGGTCGTGGCGTGGATTATTGGCAAGGTCGATAGCACGGCGGCCCGTTCGGCGATGGGCAGGGAGCAAGCTTCGAGGAGGAACTTTATTGTGGTGCTGTATGTGAGGGTGTGTGTTTCAGGTACCACTGCGATGAGTTTTCTGTACGTCCTCCGGAAGGCGTTGAGCACTGTGTCGCCTGTAGGATTTCGTCTGTGAGGTCCGCGATTCTGAAGTGGCTCTCCACCCTGCGCAGCCACATCGATGGGTTCCCCTGCGTAAACAGCGGCAGCTTTACGGTGAGGGCGGCCGCGATTGTGTTGCCCGGCCGTCGTGTGTTCGGGCGCTGGTGTGGGTGCGGAGGGCCTCGATGCGGGGGTGGCGCGGCTGTGATGGGAGGTAGGTAAACCTCGGGGTCCGCGGGGTCGCGTTTAACTGCATGAAGGAGGGGATATCCGCGTCCATGCTCGCTCCTTTGACCCCTTACTGGAGTGGGGTACTCGCGTCGTACGCACTTTTCGTGCGCGTGTGGTTCCGCTAGTGGCGCTGGTGGGGTACGCCGGCGAGTCGGCACGCTCAAACGCTGGTTACAGCGCCGTGTTTAGCCGCTAAGAGCGTTTTGGAGAAATCCTGGAGCCAAGACTGAGTCGCCGTGTGAGTCCGCTAATGGCTCGGGATACTCAAAGGGGTCACCACTGTAAGGTGTCAAAGAAACGAGCAGGTAAAGTTACTGCTACTTTATTACAGATCCAGGCAGCTTATATTGCGGCCGACTGACGCCGGGCCGTGAGAGAATGGAATTGACTGTGACCTGAGGTCGAAACAATAAACAATAATATGCAGTGAACGAGTACAAATTACAATACAAAACATACAGAGCTACAATATAGATACAGTCTTGATGCCTGTGAATGAAGAAACATGTGATACACCATGTGTGACATTCGTATAAATACCATAAAGTAAAAATGATTAAAATGCGTGACCTGGCACGTTTTAGGCGTGACTAATTGAGCTTGAAGAAAACGGGAAGTCACCAAAGAAAACAAGCTCAGCGGAGACTTAATTAATGGCGCCGCCGAAACACTATCCTGGCGCCGAATTGGTGACTTTACACATATAACACACAGACCGAGGGTACAAAGATTTACAGGCGACCTGAGTTTAAACTATTTCTCTACAAAAACAGGACAGGTACATACAGAAAACAATGATTAACTATTTCTGGTCTGTTATAAAAACACACTGTTACATATACATAATACATGGTCACTTGAACAGACAATAAAATATACAATTCACAATAATGATGATAATTTGTGTTCGTCCGACTGTAGGTCGAATGTGAAGGCACTGCAGAAAATGGGATGTTCATTACAAAGAACACGTTGAGTGGGGACTTTACAATACTCCCCCCCCCTCCCACAGATGTAGGTAACGTCTGATCAAAGCAGGTATCTGCTAGGGTGACGGAGGGGACCCGCTTTCGATGTCAACTGGAGGGTGGTAGCCTTCCTGGTGCCCTCTGGGTGGTGTGTTGGGGTGCCCCCAGTCTGGAAAAGGGTTTCTGGGGACACCCCGGTGTTTTCCTGCGCATGGAGCTGGCCGGGGGTTGCTATCTCCTGTGGGAAGCTTTGGGAACTGCCCCCAACGTCCTCCTGAAGGATTGTGGGCTTGAGGCGGTCATCGATACCCAGTCTTCCCCTTCCATAGGCGGCTACCAAGAATGCCTTTTTGTTCCTTTCGAGCACAAGGAAAGGTCCTCTGTTGGGCCTGGTTAAGGGTGGCCGCACGGCGGCGTCCCTGATGAAGGCGTGGGTGGCGGAGGATAGACCTGGAGGCATGAAGGGGACTTCCTGTTGGTGTATGTCCTCTGGCAGGGGCAGAAATTCCCCAACCCTGTCACGGAGCCTCTGCGTTGCCATGTCGTCCCTGTCTTCTGCGGTAAGTTCCCTGGGGCTACCAGGGTCTCCCGTGAGACTTTTTCTGCTGAGGAGGGGGTCGCTGTTGGCTCTGGGGCGGTTCTCAATCCGAGAGGACCCAGGGCAGCTGGTAGTTCAATTCTCAGAGGTGCAACGAGCCATGAAGACGCCGTCAGGGACCTGTGGAACCTTTCCACCATTCCGTTGGCTGTGGGGTTGTAGGCGGTGGTGCTGTGATGAGTGGTCCCCAGCAGGCGTGCCAGGGTGGTCCACAGCTCAGATAGGAAAGCGGGACCTCTGTCTGTCGTTATATGGTCCTGGACACCGAACCGGCTGATCCAGCTGGAGAGAAGGGCTTCTGCACACGCACTGGAGGTGGCTTCTTCCATGGGCATAGCTTCGGGCCACCTGGTGGAGCGGTCGACGACTGTTAGAAGGAATCTTGCTCCTCCTGAGGGGGGAGAAGAGGATCCACCACGTCGACATGGATGTGCCCATAACGTCTCCTCAGCTGGGGAAACTCGCCCACCCCAGACTCAGTGTGCCGCCCTACTTTGCTGGCCTGACACTGTATGCACTGCCTGCCTTGCCCAGGCCGTCGCGTCCTTCCGTATGCCGTGCCAGACAAACTTCTCCGTCAGTAGCCTGGCTGCCGTCCTTCGGAGGGGAGGAGTCTGCGGATGGCGTCAAAGACCAGCCAACATCCGGGGCGGGCACCAGTGGGCGGGGGCGGCCAGTGCTCACGTCACTCAGCAGTGTTGACCCTCCAGGGCCAAGGGACACGTCCTCCCACTTCAGCGGCGTGATGGCTGTGCAGTAGGCTGGGGTCTCAGGGTCGGCAGCCTGCTTGCGGGCGAGGTCCTTGTAGTCGATCCCAAGCTGCACTGCATCGATCTCGATCCTTGAGAGGGCATCGGCTACTGGGTTCTTCCTGCCGGGGAGGTATTTGATGGTGCAGGTGAACTCCACGACGGCCGCTGCTGCCTAGAGGACCATGCTTCCCCAGCTTTGTGAAGGCGTGGACCAGCAGCTGGTGGTCAGTCCAAATCGTGAAGGGCTTACCCTCCAGGAGGAACTTGAAGTGACATACCGCCTGGTATACTGCGAAGAGTTCTCTGTCGAAGGTGGTGTAGCGGGATGGTGGGGCTGAGTTTCCTGCTGAAGAAGGCGATGGGCTGAGGGGTCCCACTGATGACTTGTTCCAGGACGGCTCCGCAGGCGACGTTGCTGGCGTTCGTCATCAGTTGGAGGGGAGCGCTGGGGTCCCGGTGGGCCAAAGATGTTGCCTTGGCGAGGGTGGCCTTCGTCAGGGAGAAGGCCTTCTGCTGGTCAGGGCCCCACACTAAGGTCTTTGGACGACCTTTGAGGACCTCCGTCAGGGCAGGCAATGGTGCGCGCAATCCCCGGGATGAATCTCCTGTAGTAGTTGACCATTCCGAGGAATTCTTGTATGGCCCTGATGGAGGTAGGGGTGGGGAACCTCTCGACACCCTCGACCTTCGACGACATTGGGCGGACGCCCCCTGGGGATATCTCATGGCTCAGGAATTCCACCTTCTCAACGCCGAGGGTGCGCTTGTCGAACCCGACGACGAAAGGCCACTCTCCTGCAGGTGCGGCAGGACCTTCTGGATAAACGGAGGTGTTCCTTCTGGGATCAGGAAAAATTAGGATATCATCGACGTAGCAGGCGCTAAGAAGTCCAGGTCCCCCAGGATGCTGTCCATCAGCCTCTGGAAGGTCGTGCCCGCATTCCTTAGGCTGAAGGTGAATGAGAAGACGTAGGACCCGAAAAGTGTGACAATGACGGCTTTGGGGATTGTTTTCTGGCGTTACTGGTACCTGAAAATATGATTTTAGAGATCTAACTTTGAGAATATTTTGGCCCCCGTGGAAGGAGGCCCCAGGTCCTGCAGGTTTGGTAGAGGGGGTAGTGGTCGGGTTCTTAGCAAGGTTGAGCATGCATGAAAGTCGCCGCAGGGCCTCCAGGTGCCGTCTGCTTTCTGCACCATGTGGGGAGGCCCACAGGCTGGGAGCCTTCTTGCATATGCCCAACCTTTCCATCTCAGCAAAGGCCTTCTTGGCCTCCTGAAGGCACTGTAGGGAAGCCTTTGGAACTTTGCGTGCGTTGAGGCCCCTTTGTTTTGATGTGATGATATATCCGTGTTTGGCGGGGACCGGGCACCTGGCGAAGCTCGGGTTTGAAGACTTCTGGAATTCCTTCAGAAGGGAACCATACTGGTGGGCGCGACGGAAAGATGGCGGCTCCTTGGGGCCTGGCGACAAGGGCAGGGACTGGCAGGACTCAGTGTCCAGCAGGCGTTTGCGGCCGACGTCAACTGCCAGTCCGAAGTGGGTGAGAAGTCTGCACCATGAGCGGGGTCCTATGCGTCTGCGACGATGAATTTCCACCTGTACCTCTGGCCAAGGATTGAGATCGACAGGGGCTTGGTGCTGTAGGAGAGGATGGGGGACCCACTGGCGGCCGTCAGGGAGGCAGCCAGGTCTGGCGGACGTCTGCGGTCCTCTCTGGAAGGCAGGAACACTGATCGCATGGTTCCCGTGTCGATCAACATCATCCTGCCGGAGATGGTGTCGTGGACGTAAAAGCCTACTGGTGCAGGGCCCCCGGGTGTTTCAGTTGCTGCTGCCATGGCGGCCTGTGTGGGTGGCCGCCACCTCCCCCGTTTTTTGGAGGGAAGAAAAGGCAGGGGGCGTCGCATTTCCGGGCAGCTTTCCAAAACCTCTGTTGGTAATAGCAAAGCCCCGGCCTCTTCCTCTTCTGCTGGTGGGGTGGCTTCCTCTGGGCGACGACGTTGATACCCTCCATGGTGGGGTCCTCCGGCTGGAGGCAGTTGATGGGGTGTGCAGGTGTGGACACCCACTTTGCCGCCTTCATGGAGTCCGTCAGCTGCTGCGCCACCCTGATCAGGTCCTCGACCGGCAGGGTGCATGCCTCTGTGATCTGCCCACGGAACTCTGGTAGTAGCTGCCACAGGAAGATCTCCCTCGACAGGCTGTTCTCTTTGCGCCTGCCGCTGCTGTCAATCTCGGGGAGGAGGAAAAGGAGGTCCTGGAGGGCATGCCACGTTTCCAAGAGGTTTCCCTCCTGCCGGGGGTTGAGGGCGAGGTCGAGGGTGTGGGCGGCTCTCTCTGAGACCGGCAGGAAGCAGGTCTCAACAAGAGTGGCTTTTAACTCCTGGAAGGTGATGGGGCTCGACGTCATCGTTAACCACAGGGCAATCTTCTTGTATATCTCCTCCGGGAGGGCATTGATGGCGATATCCGCCTTCAACACCTCGTTGGTTAGGCCTGCTACCTTGAATTGCCCCTCGACCCTGTAGAACCAGGACGCTGCGTTTTGATGGGTGAATGGTGGCAGCCTTATGCTGAGGGCCACCTTTGGTTGGTCCGTCAGGGGGTCGTCACGCGGGGTGCAGGTACTGGCGTGGAGGAGTGCGCGGGGGGTTGCGAGATGGAGACGTCTGCCTCCGAGAGTTCGTGGTAATTTGAATGTGGCTGGGAATGTCTGCTTCCATGCTCATTCCACGCTCTCACTTGGGTGAGAGGGAACACTCAGGCGTCAATACGATAACGAGTGTTCCGTGTGGGTCCACTAATGACGCCGGTGACCTGCTGACGGTCGGTAACACCTGAACACTATGTCAGAGCGCCGTGGTTAGTCCGTTAGGGGCGTGGGTTGGTTCATTGGGCCGTTTGGGTCCGTTAATGGCTTCAGGAACAAGTCCGGGGTCACCACTGCGAGACTTTTTTTTTTTTTTTTTACTGCTACAATCAGTACACAAGATGGATAAGAAGAGGAACCTACTGTGCCTTTACTACCTCTATTTGAAAAAGAAAAAAAAAATGCAAAATCCATTTGTGCCTCCACTAAATACACAAAGAGACGTGTGGTATTTACTATTCTGTTTGAGGAACTAATGTGTGACGAAAACAAGTTTTTTTAACTATTTTAGAACGTCACCAAATTAATTTTTTTTTATCGCTCAAGACTTCAAAATGTTCATTCAAAGAGCAACAAATTTCTCTTCATGCTGATGTAACGAATTGCGACATTTATATTCTTCTAATTGCGTGTACCATAACACGGGTTTCATTTCAACTAATGAAATGAGCAATTCAATGTCGATATCGTCTTGATCCATGTGTTCACGATGACGGTCAGTAGCATAGTACATGGTTACCGCGCGTAGAGCGGGAAAATAAAAACCGCGTGATGTGAAGAGGTGTACAGCATTGGACATGTAAGTCGACTGTCACCGCCGACGGTGCGGCGCCGCACATGCGTTGGTACGAAAGCTCCATTAGATTTATCAGTCGAGTGTACCGCACTGCTGGCGGTGACTGTTTCAAACCGCATGGTGTGCAAAGAACCCCGCACCTGCCGAATCGCCGCCGAATGGATGGAAGTATCACAAACTTATTGGTACGAGAGAAGATGAGGTTAAACTTGTTCAGTATGATATACAGCAGCTCAAAATTATGATAAGCATGACAACTAGCCTAGCCATCAGATTCTGAAGGAGAATAATATGTGAATTTTGGAATTGGACAAAAATGTAAGGAACCTCTCTGCTAAAGTTTCAAGTAGTGTAACAATCACTGGGCACTTACCGAGACAGAGGAGGCCATGTCCTTGGATTCTTGCTTCATCAGAATGGTCTTCAATTCTTGTATGATAGCTACCATGGAACAGCCTTAGGAATCAAACGAAGTACTGGTCACCAAACAGGAGAGTAGATAGCAATGTTCACTTTGTAGGCCAATGTCAGTAGTCCAGCAGGTTGGCTAGCAATGAACGGGGGGCTTGGTAATGTAGAGTTTACTTTATGCTGACTCTGAACCTTGAGTGAAGAAATGGAGGAACGAGGAAGGTTGCTGGTTTCAGGAAAAATCCAATAGTAAATTGTATAAAACCAGGACTGACTCCTTACTGACTTCCTTTTCCACTTTGTTCTGGAATACAGTTTTCTTGAAGACAGCGAGGAGTGAAACTGTAAAAAAAATTAATAAATAAATAAAACAAAACCAGCAGGGCAATCTACTGATTGATGAACAAACTAAAGTTTCCCCTCTGTGATTTTTACCATGAAAACTTAGCAAACTTTTTTTAGAAGTGAAACTTAAAATTAGTAAAAAAAAAAAAAAATACCTCAAAAATTAATTTCCTACAGATGTGAAAATTATTCAACACTCCAGGGAGTAGATTCAAACCGGCAAAAATTTGAATAAGACAAACAACACATAAGAGCGATAAATGAAACCAAATTGACCCATCACCAACTTAGGAGTTTAACATTTCCCTTGTTTTTAACTGACTTACAGTAACGGCCTTCCTTTTAACTTTCTGCTTAACCGTAGGGAAATTCTCAGTCTTGGCCTCCATATTACAGTTAACCTCATCTGGAGGATACAGAATTTCTGAACTCAAAACGGGAATGAGAAAAGTAACAAGATGTTCAACTAATTCCATGTTCAACTAATTCCCTGGATGAACCTTTTTAATACCATACCCCCAGTTACCTCATTCAAGTCATTAACAATTACGATTTTTATCCTTCCCACTGGATATTTAGAAGGCTCCAAGTTTGGTTCCTTCAAAAGAACATGTCACCAACGTTAATCCTCTTAAGAAAAATTGTTTTGTATCTGTTGCCTGGGAAACTAATTGCATCAAAAACTCAGAATGATAGAGCTCATTCAACTTAAACCTGACCTTTCGTAACTTAGGGTAATCATCTGTTAAATTTCTGGCCCTACAATCTGCTTTCCAATCCCCATCAGTAACAACTTCACCCTGTAAACCTGAATGATATTTACAGACAATATGCTGCGTCCATGAATAGGCATCTCCGGTGTTATACGGTCTGGAATAGAATCATCCATACCATCACGGAGACTATTCTTGAAAGCCACTGGGCGGCTATTAGTTAGACAGAATGGTCTAAGGCTCTAAGCTATCAAAAACTCAAAAGTTCCTGTAATCTTGCATTATTGCGAATGACACCATAAATGAACCTTTATACCATTTTTACGCAGGTCTCCACAAGTCCAACAAGCTTATTACAACCTTTAACATACTGTTCAAAATTTAGAGGTTTCACATTGTTTTTCTTGAAAAGTATTCTCGAGTCTCAAAATCTTTCAGGAAATATGTAATGATACTGGCACTAGCAACAAACTGTAAACCAAGGTCAGAGAGTACTAACCAAGGGATTCCATACTCATAACAATGCAGTTGAAACAAGCGCAAAAAATTTTGTTGTCAAGTCCAAGCAAATTTTTAAAATTTAAAGCACGAGACGATAAACATTCCAGTTATTCCCATTAAACCATACTTCATATGGACCCAAGTGATCAACAAAAATATTGCCAAAGGGAATTCGCAGGGGCTCTATCCCATAGTCGCTGTCAAAATTTTGGTTAAGCTTCCCAGTTCTGTTTAAACCTCTTGTATTCTTGACTACTGACAAGTAATGTGGTATACAAAATTTCTTTCGAATTTCTGCTAATAAATAATAAACACCGGCATAATTCAGCTTCTTATGCATATTTATATTAATAAGCTTTGTTAATCTACTTTCCGTATGTAAAAGGATGGGGAAGTTTATAAAGTAATTACTTTTCCACTTTGGGGTTTTACTACTAACTCTTAAAATGCCATGCTTATCAAACGTAAACATTCAATTGAGAAATGATCGGTGGAATATTCTTCACTCTTTTAACCTTACTTTCCAAATAATGAAAACCCTCAGGAAAAGTTAACTTCTGATCAGTGCTAATAACGTTCCTGAATGAATTAAGATATGGGCCATCCTCACTGTTACTGGCGCTTTCATATTCATCCTGATCTCTGCTTTTTTAACCTTATTTTTAATTTGCGAGGAAAATTAAGAACTTTCATGTGAATTCTGATCACTTTCTGAAAACTAGAGTATCTGTTAATTTCAACATTTTGTTCTACTAAATGACTGCTGTTACTTTCTGCATCACCTACATAACTTTCGAGGCTTAACGAACCAACAGTCATTGCCTGGGGATTAGGTACAACTACCTCAAAAAAAATAACTCGCTAATCTCCTCACAGCAGATATTAAAAAAATGAGGACCAGAAAAATAAGATTTCATAAGTCGCTTGTACAAAAGTGTTCTAGTAATACAGTAGCAGGATTGCTTGCTCAACTGATGGAACAGTATCTAACAGGAACAAGATTAGATTCACTAATTCTCTGTGAGTGATCTAAACGATTCATTACAAAAGCACCCTTTATTCATTTTTGTCTTACTTACCAACATAGGCACTGATCCAGCTTGATGATACAAAACTATTGTATACAAAACAAGATCAACAAAGTTAATTGGCCTCACACACTGAGAACCATTCAACTCGGCTTTGCAAGGCTGCAAGGCTGCAAGGCTATTAGTGTCTCAGTACCAAGGACTATTGACTGAAGTTCCAAGGAAAAAATACTTTTGCCCTCAAGCTCCTTATTCACTAATCGGTGTTTAGCCATAACAAAACTGACCTTGCCCTTATCAACATTCTTAATATAAATTACAGTACCATATATGAACTTGCTGCTATCTGTAAAGACAACTAACTTTTAAGAGCCACTATGTCTCCTACAAATCTAGGAATTGAAATTTCAAGGGAGGAGTTTACCCGTTTGGCAATATTTTGCCAATCACGACGATTTTCCTTACACAGTTCGGTATCCCACCCGAGTGATTTATTGACCTGTAACACTTGCATAAACAGACGATCTCTATTCAACAGTGGCCCATATAAGGATCAGAGTTTGAGGCAATACTTTTTAAGAATACTTCGTTTAGTATTAGCAGCACCATTTACCCGTAACTTCTGGGTCATTATGACATCTGTTTCACGATTCCATATTAAACCAAAGAGCTTAACATTATAGGGAGTCTCACCATGAGCATTATCTATTTCATTCTGCAGTGCCAGGTCACTGGTTACAAACTGCTGCAGCTCAAACTTATTACTACGATCATCCTTCATTGTAATAGCTCCATTGTCCATACATAAATAAGAGAATAAACCAACATCTTCAAATTCTAACCTGCTCTGTATCACGATCAACATTCAAAATCAAAATCTTGAAGAGAGCAACCATTAAAAACGCGGGACTACATCTAAGATCAAAGGAAAAACTAAGATTGCGATAAGCTGCAGTACTAAAATCTCCTTTTCGAACATTGTTAAACCAAATGAATAATAGTTTATTTTGGCCACTTTCATTACAGCTATCTGAGAAAAAAACTTTTTGAGGTCAAAACATAAAAGATAAAGGTCAAATCTTAAGTGTCAATGCACTAAATTTGTGATTAATACATGGTCCAAACCACATAGCCTGATTATGATTGATTGCGTTTTCTCTGCTAGAGGAATCACACAAGATACATAAGAATATAATTCCACATTTCGTAGTCTCACTAACTTAAAAACTCCCATGTGGGCAGAACACTGTATTCTGGTGTTCTTGGGCAAAATACTCAAAGTTTCCTATTTTCTCAACAACGCCTAATTTTACTTGTTCCTTAATACTGTCATCCAAAAGGTATACATACTCCTTGTTCTTAGAGAGAACTTTGTTTTTTTAACATTTGTTTGCCAGATTGTTATTCTTACCAATGAGCTGAGAAACTCTATACCATTCCGTAATAATGGAATGATAAGCCTACCGTCTGTATTACGATTGGTACTGCCTAATGCAAGCTTTACTAGTTTATAGCTAAGTTCAACACGAGATTCTTTAAACTCTTCCTGATTCTTAAGTAAGAAACTATAATACCCCTTTCCAAAATCTGTGCCGTATCTTTATTTATATCCCTTGCATTAATCCTACCATTACTATTTAAAACACAAAAATATGACTGAGTTTCCAACACACTGAACATGAGCATAAAGTTGTTGAACACCTAAGCGCTTAACCTTTTCATCTATAAATTAGTGTGAAGTATTTTGAACGCTTTCAGAAGCATTAGCTTTGTTCCTACCCTTTTTGACAAAGAAAACCTAAGTTTTCAAGCATTCTCTCTACACTACCGTCAGCATAACATAACACCAAGCTTACTTTCACATTACATAGACGGAGATTTATGACCAAATTCAACAGAATTACCTCGAATACAAGAAGAATTGCATCCAAGAATCAAGTCACTATTGTTGATTTCATCTAAGCCATTCAGGAAATGCTTATCAGCAAGCTCATAATTACACTCAAATATATCAACAATTTTACTTAGTCCAGGAAGTTTCAAGCTTATATCTGATTTTGGTATACCTAGAGCTTCTATTACTTGGCAATCCTGACCAAAAGACAATTTCAGTTCAGGAATCCTAGACTCACACTTCTTTGGACTGTTAAACCCACTGACATCTATATCCTTAACAACCTTAAAGATTATTTCTTTCCATAAACTTTTCAGAAATAAAGGTGGACTGACTTACAAGTGCCCCAAAGACCTCTTACTACTTCACCAGACTTAGTTTCACAGTGAAAGTAGGTAAAACTATGTTAGAGCTCCAGGTACTTTGATAAGATGTTCATAACCAAGAATGAGAGGTCCTGGTAGCATCTTTACTTAAGACCGGACTTAAGTTTAGAGCTTAAATTTCTGGAAGTGCAAAAGAGGGTAAATGAAGGACTGTATAGTGCCTGCTGAAGCCAGAAATCACACCTCCATAATATGCCAGGTGTACTTAGTGAAAAATACTGAAATGAATGGTAATTGGTACAGAATGAATTATAAAATCTTAGCATTGGTGTAGCAATCTGCATCAGAGTACTGTAAACACATGAGCTGTTAACAGCAGTGCAGATTCATGAAAAGTGAGCTAAATGCTGGAAACATCCCTGAGGATCCAAATTAGGCTTGTTTGTTTATCATACAAATGTTTGGTGAACCTGGCAACATTGTGGGAAAGTGACTAGACATGCATATTATAAAATAGTATGTACGTCTATTCTCAAGAGGCATTATTCAGCCTGTTCAGATACAAATGCTATAATACAACAGGCAAACTAACCATTTCAGCAGTAAGGTATGGGTATAAACCCATAAATACGCTGGATCCCTGCTCATGTTGTTATGGTCATAAAGACAAGACTCATTATATGGCATCAAAGCTTGACCAAAGACAATCAGATCACTGATAAGCATTCTCCAGTAAAAGATTTCAAAGTACTGTATTACTAAAAAATTAATTAATGCAATTTCATGGAATGAAAAATCTAAATGGCAAGTGCTGAAACATTAAATGAAATGTAGGATTATGTATTCATTCAAAAAATCATACTGAAGAAATGGGCTGTAGCTTAGAAAGCTGTTTCACCCTCCCTCTCCCTCTTTATAATAATTTAGTTCAAAACACTAGCTGAACTTTGTTTTAATCTCTCGCGTAAAATTGCATGCACAATGATTTTGTTGTTTTGGAAAAATCTAAGGGGCTTACTGTTTTATGGAGCTAGGAATAACTTGGGAAGAGTGAGCTAGAACTATGGCAGATTGAGCTATATTCCTCTTCAAGGAGCAAAGGCCGTTCCACTTTTAACTTCCCTACTTCCTATCCCTCCCAGTTACAGGTAATTGTAAGGTAAGTTAGCATAACATTCATTTTAAAAATGTGCACTATAGCTCACTATGTAACTTATGTCTTTTTGATGAGTATTTTATATATAACAAAATAGGCATGATTAGGATATTAGAATCTGAAAATTGTGTGAATTTAAAAATTTTTCAGTTCAATTCATTTTTGTCTATTCTCTCTAATTGTGGTGTTATAATATGCTAGTATTTTTTAGTTAATACTGTAGTGAATTTAGACATGGAAAAATTATAATGGGAGATTAAAAAGAAAATTTCTATATTCTTTACATTTTTATAGTGAGTACAATGCTTATTTTATGACACTCAGCTGAAATGTACTACCCATTGTGTAGCCTACTGCTTGCTTGATTGTTTTGAATTGTGGTTGGAAATTTTATTGGGTAATTTCACAATACACAGAACATTAATACTGTACTGTATATATTCATGTAATGTCAAACAGTGATTGTTCTTTATTCAGTATGCATATCAATATTTGTGAACTTTTGAAGGTTAAAAAATTTTAGGAAATGTTTTGAATGGTATTTTTCCAGTTCATTTAATTTCACAGAGTTTTTCGTATAATATTGATAATACAGTAATGATAGTGGGAAAACGATAGGGAAAAAGTAAGAAATTAAAGGAGACAGAACTCAGTGTATGGACCCACGGGCAGATTAAAGCATTTGATGTTGATAAAATGATGATTATAATAATATGGCTGTTGCTCTCACATTGTGCACAGAAGGCTTTGAATATTTCTCTCTCTCTCTCTCTCTCTCTCTCTCTCTCTCTCTCTCTCTCTCTCTCTCTCTCTCTCTCTCTCTCTCTCATGTTTTCAAAAGTGCATAAAGACAGAAAAATATCAGAAAGAAATTTAATCAACAATCTCAAACAGCCAAAACAATAAAGTATGAATTTTTACTGACTTGAGAAATTTTAAGTAAAAGAAGCATTTTTAATACTTTTCCCAAGGAGTGTACTTGAAAAGTGAAAAACAAAAAACATTTGGCTCAACATGCTTATTTATATAAGCATAAATTTAGAAACAAGAAAAAAGGCCAATGTAATTTATTATTACCAGAATGTTAGCTTTGTCATTTGATTATGTTACTATAGCTTCCAGTTGTTATTGCTTATCATATCATGAAAAAGAATCAGATGTTATAAAATGGTACTATACTATGAGGTAATTAGTAGGCTATATATAACATTGTTATAGTACCCCTGTACAAGTTGATCAGCAGGAGGGCTTAAGATGAGAAGCCTTGAAAGGAAGTACAGGTGAAAAATTACAAATGCAATATATGAGGAATCAGGGTGAAAGATTTTACAAATATAATGTGTAGTCAAAGTACAGTCTGGTAATAATGTTGATGGTGGAAATATGGCAGTTGCCAAATATTGTGCCTGTTGCATGGTCCAAAGCTTAGATATGGCTGTATTTTTTAATAATATTTACTTGTTTAAACTGGTATGAATCCCTGTGGGGGTTACTACCAACAGTATGCCTTGGGAGTTGAACTGTAGAAGTTACAGAAGGTTGTTTGCAGCATCCCTTTGGCCCTTAAGTGTATTTAATAGCTGTCCTATTCCTTTAGCTTTACCTTGCTTTTAAGATTCTTCCAGGCAAGCCCTTTTGAGAGTAAATATGTGCTAATTGTCTTATTAAGGTACAGTACTTCATAATGATGGCTGGTATGCATTTGCTTGCCATGATGCTCTTACTTACAGTGATTATCATTTGTCATTTTTTTTTTTTTGCGTAGACAGTATGCTCTTACTAATGGTTCACCCTTAATTTTCTTGCGTTTTTTTCATCATAGCTGATAATATTGGCTAAAACGTTTTATTTTGTTTTGTTTAGTTATGTACTGTATATGTTTTATTGAAATGCTCTTTTTTTCCTTGTATTTATTCTGATGCTTTATTTTGCCTCACAGTAATATTGAATTTTGTAAAAACGAAAAAATAAAGCCACATTAAATAAACCACTAATTCAATGTTGTATTTTTTGAGCCTCAGGCTTTGTTTGAAAATTCATCATAGAATACCTCTCTTTAAAAATTACCTTTTAGCTCCTGATACCCCTTGTCAGGAAGATCTCGGAAAGATGATGCTGTTGTGGTATCCATAAGTGGAAGTTTTAGCGACCAATGCCTCATACTGCAGGATCCACTTCAGGCTTGTTGCTCTTTATAATAGCTACTGTTAGAGGGGGACTTGATATTGATATACTGGAATAAAAAGAAAGTAATGAAAAAGACAAAAGAATAAAAACGTTGAAAATGATAAGACTATCAGTCCACATACATGTATTCAAAAAGCGACCCTTGACAACTGCTGAAAGAAGGCGGCAGAAGTATGCAATGGGATTTTCATGGAGGGAGATAAAGACATGGTGGATTCAAAATGCACAAGGGTAACTGAAGTATTGAAGAGTTCTTTGAAACGGAGCAGACAGTATAGAGAAGATATGTAAATAGGATACGAGAGTAAAAAACAGTACTAAGCACACACAAAGCCGAGTTATTAGTCAGTGCTAGTACACTAGGTGAATGTTGATGGTAAATATAAATGGAGAACTGTACAAACACATATGATCTATATCTGAACATAATTGGTCCAGTTAAATACATGTGCAGTGTAAAAAAAAAAAAATATAAAAATAGTTACTCGACCAAATACCTAAACAATTATAGGCCTATAATCACCATAATCAACGGCATGAAAGAGATTTAATATTTGGAGTATGGTTTTAATTTTAACCAAATCTTTTTCCATAAAAGCGAAAACGATGTATTTTGGGGAACAAATGTAATATACTGTATTGTATAAAGAGACAATGCATGGATGAAGTGAACGAATAAGTTAGTTTGGGTATGAAGGTAAAGCAAGGTAACAGCAAAAATTTACATTTTGTCATTTATACGAACAAAATGCAATATAAGTATACTGAAAATTATGTTACTGATGTGAGAGAGGTGCGAAATAATGAGCAGGTAGACAAGTACTGCTGGTTTACTGATGAAGCGACCCACTTATTAAGCGGCGTGTGGACGTCTGCATATAACACAGAGACCGAGGGTACAAAGATTTACAGGCGACCTGAGTTTAAACTATTTCTCTACAAAAACAGGACAGGTACATACAGAAAACAATGATTAACTATTTCTGGTCTGTTATAAAAACACTCTGTTACATATACATGGTCACTTGAACAGACAATAAAATATACAATTCACAATAATGATAATAATTTGTGTTCGTCCGACTGTAGGTCGAATGTGAAGGCACTGCAGAAAATGGGATGTTCATTACAAAGAACACGTTGAGTGGGGACTTTACAATACTCCCCCGCCCTCCCACAGATGTAGGTAACGTCTGATCAAAGCAGGTATCTGCTAGGGTGACGGAGGGGACCCCGCTTTCTCGATGTCAACTGGAGGGGGTGGTAGCCTTCCCTGGTGCCCTCTGGAGTGGTGTGTTGGGGTGCCCCCCAGTCTGGTTTCGGGGTTTTCTGGGGACACCCACGATGTTTTCCTGCGCATGGAGCTGGCCGGGGGGTTGCTATCTCCTGTGGGAAGCTTTGGGAACTGCCCCCAACGTCCTCCTCCAGGATTGTGAGCTTGAGGCGGTCTATCGATACCCAGTCTTCCCTTCCGTAGACGGCTACCAAGAATGCCTTTTTGTTCCTTTTGAGCACAAGGAAAGGTCCTCTGTTGGGCCTGGTTAAGGGTGGCCGCACGGCGGCGTCCCTGATGAAGGCGTGGGTGGCGGAGGATAGACCTGGAGGCATGAAGGGGGACTTCCTGTCGGTGTATGTCCTCTGGCAGGGGGCGAAATTCCCAACCCTGTCACGGAGCCTCTGCGTTGCCATGTCGTCCCTGTCTTCTGCGGCAAGTTCCCCTGGGGCTACCAGGGTCTCCCCGTAGACTTTTTCTGCTGAGGAGGGGTCGCTGTTGGCTCTGGGGGCGGTTCTCAATCCAAGGAGGACCCAGGGCAGCTGGTACTTCCAATTCTCAGAGGTGCAACGAGCCATGAGAGACGCCTTCAGGGACCTGTGGAACCTTTCCACCATTCCGTTGGCTGTGGGGTTGTAGGCGGTGGTGCTGTAGGCGGTGGTGCTGTGATGAGTGGTCCCCAGCAGGCGTGCCAGGGTGGTCCACAGCTCGGATAGGAAAGCGGGACCTCTGTCTGTCGTTATATGGTCCTGGACACTGAACCGGCTGATCCAGCTGGAGAGAAGGGCTTCTGCACACGCACTGGAGGTGGCTTCTTCCATGGGCATAACTTCGGGCCACCTGGTGGAGCGGTCGACGACTGTTAGAAGGAATCTTGCTCCTCCTGAGGGGGGGAAGAGGATCCACCACGTCGACATGGATGTGCCCAAAACGTCTCCTCAGCTGGGGAAACTCGCCCACCCCAGACTCGGTGTGCCGCCCTACTTTGCTGGCCTGACACTGTATGCACTGCCTTGCCCAGGCCGTCGCGTCCTTCCGTATGCCGTGCCAGACAAACTTCTCCGTCAGTAGCCTGGCTGCTGTCCTTCCGGAGGAGAGGGATAGTCCGCGGATGACGTCAAAGACCAGCCAACATCGGGAGGCGGGCACCAGTGGGCGGGGGCGGCCAGTGCTCACGTCACTCAGCAGTGTTGACCCTCCAGGGCCAAGGGACACGTCCTCCCACTTCAGCGACGTGATGGCTGTGCAGTAGGCTGGGGTCTCAGGGTCGGCAGCCTGCTCGCGGGCGAGGTCCTTGTAGTCAATCCCAAGCTGCACTGCATCGATCTCGATCCTCGAGAGGGCATTGGCTACTGGGTTCTTCCTGCCTGGGGGAGGTATTTGATGGTGCAGGTGAACTCCCGACGGCGGCTGCTGCCTGAGGACCATGCTTCCCCAGCTTTGTGAAGGCGTGGACCAGCAGCTGGTGGTCAGTCCAAATCGTGGAGGGCTTACCCTCCAGGAGGAACTTGAAGTGACATACCGCCTGGTATACTGCGAAGAGTTCTCTGTCGAAGGTGGTGTAGCGGGACGGTGGGGCTGAGTTTCCTGCTGAAGAAGGCGATGGGCTGAGGGTCCCACTGATGACTTGTTCCAGGGCGGCTCCGCGGCGGCGTTGCTGGCGTCCGTCATCAGTTGGAGGGCGCTGGGGTCCCGGTGGGCCAAAGATGTTGCCTTGGCGAGGGTGGCCTTCGTCAGGGAGAAGGCCTTCTGCTGGTCAGGGCCCCACACTAAGGTCTTTGGACGACCTTTGAGGACCTCCGTCAGGGCAGGCAATGGTGTGCGCAATCCCCGGGATGAATCTCCTGTAGTAGTTGACCATTCCGAGGAATTCTTGTATGGCCCTGATGGGGTAGGGGTGGGAACCTCTCGACACCCTCGACCTTCGGCGACATTGGCGGGCGCCCCTGGGGATATCTCATGGCTCAGGAATTCCACCTTCTCAACGCCGAGGGTGCGCTTGTCGAACCTGACGACAAGGCCACTCTCCTGCAGGTGCGGCAGGACCTTCTGGATGTGCCGCAGGTGTTCCTTCTGGGATCAGGAAAAAATTAGGATATCATCGACGTAGCAGACGCAGAAGTCCAGGTCCCCCAGGATGCTGTCCATCAGCCTCTGGAAGGTCGTGCCCGCATTCCTTAGGCTGAAGGTGAAGAGAGAGGACGTAGGACCCGAAAAGTGTGACAATGACGGCTTTGGGGATTGTTTTCTGGCGCTACTGGTACCTGAAAATATGATTTTAGAGATCTAACTTTGAGAATATTTTGGCCCCATGGAAGGAGGCCCTTAGGTCCTGCAGGTTTGGTAGAGGGTAGTGGTCGGGTTCTGTAGCAAGGTTGAGCCGCATGTAGTCGCCGCAGGGCCTCCAGGTGCCGTCTGCTTTCTGCACCATGTGAAGGGGGGAGGCCCACAGGCTGGGAGCCTTCTTGCATATGCCCAACCTTTCCATCTCAGCAAAGGCCTTCTTGGCCTCCTGAAGGCACTGTAGGGGAAGCCTTTGGAACTTTGCGTGCGTTGAGGCCCCTTTGTTTTGATGTGATGATATATCCCGTGTTTGGCGGGGGACCCGGGCACCTGGCGAAGCTCGGGTTTGAAGACTTCTGGGAATTCCTTCAGAAGGGAACCATACTGGTGGGGCGCGACGGAAAAGATGGCGGGCTCCTTGGGGCCTGGCGACAAGGGCAGGGACTGGCAGGACTCGGTGTCCAGCGGGCGTTTGCGGCCGACGTCAACTGCCAGTCCGAAGTGGGTGAGGAAGTCCGCACCCATGAGCGGGGTCCTAACGTCTGCGACGATGAATTTCCACCTGTACCTCTGGCCAAGGATTGAGATCGACAGGGGCTTGGTGCTGTAGGAGAGGATGGGGGACCCACTGGCGGCCGTCAGGGAGGCAGCCAGGTCTGGCGGACGTCTGCGGTCCTCTCTGGAAGGCAGGAACACTGATCGCATGGTTCCCGTGTCGCTCAACATCATCCTGCCGGAGATGGTGTCGTGGACGTAAAAACCTACTGGTGCAGGGCCCCCGGGTGTTTCAGTTGCTGCTGCCATGGCGGCCTGTGTGGGTGGCCGCCACCTCCCCATTTTTGGAGGAAGAAAAGGCAGGGGCGTTGCATTTCGGGCAGCTTTCCAAAACCTCTGTTGGTAATAGCAAAGCCCCGGCCTCTTCCTCTTCTGCTGGTGGGGTGGCTTCCTCTGGCGACGGCGTTGATACCCTCCATGGTGGGGTCCTCTGGCTGGAGGCAGTTGATGGGGTGTGCAGGTGTGGACACCCACTTTGCCGCCTTCATGGAGTCCGTCAGCTGCTGCGCCACCCTGATCAGGTCCTCGACCGGCAGGGTGCATGCCTCTGTGATCTGCCCACGGAACTCTGGTAATAGCTGCCACAGGAAGATCCCCCTCGACAGGCTGTTCTCTTTGCGCCTGCCACTGCTGTCAATCTCGGGGAGGAGGAGGAGGTCCTGGAGGGCATGCCACGTTTCCAAGAGGTTTCCCTCCTGCCGGGGGTTGAGGGCGAGGTCGAGGGTGTGGGCGGCTCTCTCTGAGACCGGCAGGAAGCAGGTCTCAACAAGAGTGGCTTTTAACTCCTGGAAGGTGATGGGGCTCGACGTCATCGTTAACCACGGGGCAATCTTCTTGTATATCTCCTCCGGGAGGGCATTGATGGCGATGTTCGCCTTCAACACCTCGTTGGTTAGGCCTGCTACCTTGAATTGCCCCTCGACCCTGTAGAACCAGGACGCTGCGTTTTGATGGGTGAATGGTGGCAGCCTTATGCTGAGGGCCACCTTTGGTTGGTCCGTCAGGGGGGTCATTGCGCGGGGTGCAGGTACTGGCGTGGAGGAGTGCGCGGGAGGGGGTTGCGAGATGGAGACGTCTGCCTCCGAGAAGTTCGTGATAATTTGTATGTGGCTGGGAATGTCTGCTTCCATGCTCATTCCACGCTCTCACTTGGAGTGAGAGGGAACACTCGCGTCAATACACGCTTGGGTGTGTTCCGTGTGGGTCCACTAATGACGCCGGTGACCTGCTGACGAGGGTCGGTAACACCTGAACACTATGTCAGAGCGCCGTGGTTAGTCCGTTAGGGGCGTGGGTTGGTTCATTGGGCCGTTTGGGTCCGTTAATGGCTTCCGGGAACAAGTCCGGGGGTCACCACTGCGAGACTTTTTTTTTTTTTACTGCTACAATCAGTACACAAGATGGATAAGAAGAGGAACCTATTGTGCCTTTACTACCTCTATTTGAAAAAGAAAAAAAAATGCAAAATCCATTTGGTGCCTCCACTAAATACACAAAGAGACGTGTGGTATTTACTATTCTGTTTGAGGAACTAATGTGTGACGAAAACAAGTTTTTTTTTTTAACTATTTTAGAACGTCACCAAATTCATTTTTTTTTTATCGCTCAAGACTTCAAAATGTTCATTCAAAGAGCAACAAATTTCTCTTCATGCTGATGTAACGAATTGCGACATTTATATTCTTCTAATTGCGTGTACCATAACACGGGTTTCATTTCAACTAATGAAATGAGCAATTCAATGTCGATATCGTCTTGATCCATGTGTTCACGATGACGGTCAGTAGCATAGTACATGGTTACCGCGCGTAGAGCGGGAAAATAAAAACCGCGTGATGTGAAGAGGTGTACAGCATTGGACATGTAAGTCGACTGTCACCGCCGACGGTGCGGCGCCGCACATGCGTTGGTATGAAAGCTCCATTAGATTTATCAGTCGAGTGTACCGCACTGCTGGCGGTGACTGTTTCAAACCGCATGGTGTGCAAAAGAACCCCGCACCTGCCGAATCGCCGCCGAATGGATGGAAGTATCACAAACTTATTGGTACGAGAGAAGATGAGGTTAAACTTGTTCAGTATGATATACAGCAGCTCAAAATTATGATAAGCATGACAACTAGCCTAGCCATCAGATTCTGAAGGAGAATAATATGTGAATTTTTGGAATTGGACAAAAATGTAAGGAACCTCTCTGCTAAAGTTTCAAGTAGTGTAACAATCACTGGGCACTTACCGAGACAGAGGAGGCCATGTCCTTGGATTCTTGCTTCATCAGAATGGTCTTCAATTCTTGTATGATAGCTACCATGGAATAGCCTTAGGAATCAAACGAAGTACTGGTCACCAAACAGGAGAGTAGATAGCAATGTTCACTTGTAGGCCAATGTCAGTAGTCCAGCAGGTTGGCTAGCAATGAACGGGGCTTGGTAATGTAGAGTTTACTTTATGCTGACTCTGAACCTTGAGTGAAGAAATGGAGGAACGAGGAAGGTTGCTGGTTTCCAGGAAAAATCCAATAGTAAATTGTATAAAACCAGGACTGACTCCCTTACTGACTTCCTTTTCCACTTTGTTCTGGAATACAGTTTTTCTTGAAGACAGCGAGGAGTGAAACTGTAAAAAAAATTAATAAATAAATAAAACAAAAACCAGCAGGGCAATCTACTGATTGATGAACAAACTAAAGTTTCCCCTCTGTGATTTTTACCATGAAAACTTAGCAAACTTTTTTTTAGAGGTGAAACTTAAAATTAGTAAAAAAAAAAAAAAAAATTACCTCAAAAATTAATTTCCTACAGATGTGAAAATTATTCAACACTCCAGGGAGTAGATTCAAACCGGCAAAAATTTGAATAAGACAACACATAAGAGCGATAAATGAAACCAAATTGACCCATCACCAACTTAGGAGTTTAACATTTCCCTTGTTTTTAACTGACTTACAGTAACGGCCTTCCTTTTAACTTTCTGTAACCGTAGAGAAATCCTCAGGCTTGGCCTCCATATTCAGTTAACCTCATCTGGAGGATACAGAATTTCTGAACTCAAAACGGGAATGAGAAAAGTAACAAGATGTTCAACTAATTCCATGTTCAACTAATTCCCTGGATGAACCTTTTTAATACCATACCCCAGTTACTTCATTCAAGTCATTAACAATTACGATTTTTATCCTTCCCACTGGATATTTAGAAGGCTCAAGTTTGGTTCCTTCAAAAGAACATGTCACCAACATTAATCCTCTTAAGAAAAATTGTTTTGTATCTGTTGCCTGGGAAACTAATTGCATCAAAAACTCAGAATGATACAGCTCATTCAACTAAAACCTGACCTTTCGTAACTTAGGGTAATCATCTGTTATATATCTGGCCCTACAATCTGCTTTCCAATCCCCATCAGTAACAACTTCACCCTGTAAACCTGAATGATATTTACAGACAATATGCTGCGTCCATGAATAGGCATCTCCGGTGTTATAGGGTCTGGAATAGAATCATCCATACCATCACGGAGACTATTCTTGAAAGCCACTGGGCGGCTATTAGTTAGACGAATGGTCTAAGGCTCTAAGCTATCAAAAACTCAAAAGTTCCTGTAATCTTGCATTATTGCGAATGACACCATAAATGAACCTTTATACCATTTTTACGCAGGTCTCCACTAGTCCAACAAGCTTATTACAACCTTTAACATACTGTTCAAAATTTAGAGGTTTCACATTGTTTTCTTGAAAAGTATTCTCGAGTCTCAAAATCTTTCAGGAAATATGTAATGATGCTGGCACTAGCAACAAACTGTAAACCAAGGTCAGAGAGTACTAACCAAGGGATTCCATACTCATAACAATGCAGTTGAAACAAGCGCAAAAATTTTGTTGTCAAGTCCAAGCAAATTTTTAAAATTTAAAGCACGAGACGATAAACATTACAGTTATTCCCATTAAACCATACTTCATATGGACCCAAGTGATCAACAAAAATATTGCCAAAGGGAATTCGCTGGGGGCTCTATCCATAGTCGCTGTCAAAATTTTGGTTAAGCTTCCCAGTTCTGTTTAAACCTCTTGTATTCTTGACTACTGACAAGTAATGTGGTATACAAAATTTCTTTCAATTTCTGCTAATAAATAATAAACACCGGCATAATTCAGCTTCTTATGCATATTTATATTAATAAGCTTTGTTAATCTACTTTCCGTATGTAAAAGGATGGGAAGTTTATAAAGTAATTACTTTTCCACTTTGGGGTTTTACTACTAACTCTTAAAATGCCATGCTTATCAAACGTAAACATTCAATTGAGAAATGATCGGTGGAATATTCTTCACTCTTTTAACCTTACTTTCCAAATAATGAAAACCCTCAGGAAAAGTTAACTTCTGATCAGTGCTAATAACGTTCCTGAATGAATTAAGATATGGGGCATCTTCACTGTTACTGGCGCTTTCATATTCATCCTGATCTCTGCTTTTTTAACCTTATTTTTAAGTTGCGAGGAAAATTAAGAACTTTCATGTGAATTCTGATCACTTTCTGAAAACTAGAGAATCTGTTAATTTCAACAGTTTGTTCTACTAAATGACTGCTGTTACTTTCTGCATCACCTACATAACTTCCGAGGCTTAACGAATCAACAGTCATTGCCTGGGGATTAAGTACAACTACCCCAAAAAAAATCTAACTCACTCATCTCCTCATTGCAGGTATTATTAAAAAAATTGAGGACCAGAAAGATAAGATTTCATAAGTCGCGTGTACGAAAGTGTTCTAGTAACACAGTCGCAGGATTGCTTGCTCAACTGATGGAACAGTATCTAACAGGAACAAGATTAGATTCACTAATCCTCTGTGAGTGATCTAAACGATTCATTACAAAAGCACCCTTTATTCATTTTGTCTAACTAACTAACATTGATGATACAAAACAAAAATCAACAAACTTTATTGGCCTCACACACTGAGAACCATTCAACTCCCTCTGCAAGTCTATTAGTGGCTCAGTAACAAGGACTATTGACTGAAATTCCAAGGAAAAAATACTTTTGCCCTCAAGCTCCTTATTCACTAAGCGGTGTTTAGCCATAACAAAACTGACCTAGCCCGTATCAACGTTCTTAATATAAATTACAGTACCATATATGAACTTGCTGCTATCTGTAAAGACAACTAACTTTTAAGAGCCAATATGTCTCCTACAAATCTAGGAATTGAAATTTCAAGGGAGGAGTTTACCCGTTTGGCAATATTTTGCCATTTACGAAGATTTTCCTTACACAGTTCGGTATCCCACCCGAGTGATTTATTGACCTGTAATACTTGCATAAACAGACGATCTCTATTCAACAGTGGCCCATATAAGGATCAGAGTTTGAGGCAATACTTTTTAAGAATACTTCGTTTAGTAGTAGCAGCACCATTTACCCGTAACTTCTGGGTCATTGTGACATCTGTTTCACGATTCCATATTAAACCAAAGAGCTTAACATTATAGGGAGTCTCACCATGAGCATTATCTATTTCATTCTGCAGTGCCAGGTCACTGGTTACAAACTGCTGCAGCTCAAACTTATTACTACGATGATCCTTCATTGTAATAGCTCCATTGTCCATACATAAATAAGAGAATAAACCAACATCTTCAAATTCCTAACCTGCTCTGTATCACGATCAACATTCAAAATCAAAATCTTGAAGAGAGCAACCATTAAAAACGCGGGACTACATCTAAGATCAAAGGAAAAACTAAGATTGCGATAAGCTGCAGTACTAAAATCTCCTTTTCGAACATTGTTAAACCAAACGAATAATAGTTTATTTTGGCCACTTTCATTACAGCTATCTGAGAAAAAAACTTTTTGAGGTCAAAACATAAAAGATAAAGGTCAAAGGTCAAATCTTAAGTGTCAATGCACTAAATTTGTGATTAATACATGGTCCAAACCACATAGCCTGATTATGATTGATTGCGTTTTCTCTGCTAGAGGAATCACACAAGATACATAAGAATATAATTCCACATTTCGTAGTCTCACTAACTTAAAAACTCCCATGTGGGCAGAACACTGTATTCTGGGTGTTCTTGGGCAAAATACTCAAAGTTTCCTATTTTCTCAACAACGCCTAATTTTACTTGTTCCTTAATACTGTCATCCAAAAGGTATACATACTCCTTGTTCTTAGAGAGAACTTTGTTTTTTTTAACATTTGTTTTGCCAGATTGTTATTCTTACCAATGAGCTGAGAAACTCTATACCATTCCGTAATAATGGAATGATAAGCCTACCGTCTGTATTACGATTGGTCCTGCCTAATGCAAGCTTTACTAGTTTATAGGTAAGTTCAACACGAGATTCTTTAAACTCTTCCTGATTCTTAAGTAAGAAACTATAATACCCCTTTCCAAAATCTGTGCCGTATCTTTATTTATATCCCTTGCATTAATCCTACCATTTTTATTTAAAACACAAAGTATGAGTTTCCAACACACTGAACATGAGCATAAAGTTGTTCAACACCCTAAGTGCTTAACCTTTTCATCTATAAATTAGTGTGAAGCATTTTGAACACTTTCAGAAGCTTTGTTCCTACCCTTCTGACAAAGAAAACCTAAGTTTTTAAGCATTCTGTCTACACTACCGTCAGCATAACATAACACCAAGCTTACTTTCACAGTACATAGACGGAGATTTATGACCAAATTCAAGAGAATTACCTCGAATACAGGAAGAATTGCATCCAAGAATCAACTCAATTGTTGATTTCATCTCAAGTCACTATTGTTGATTTCATCTAAGCCATTCAGGAAATGCTTATCAGCAAGCTCATAATTACACTCAAATTTATCAACAATTTTATTTAGTCCAGGAAGTTTCGAGCTTATATCTAATTTTGGTATACCTAGAGCTTCTATTACTTGGCAATCCTGACCAAAAGACAATATCAGTTCAGCAATCCTAGACTCACACTTCTTTGGACTGTTAAACCCACTGACATCATCTATATCTTTAACAACCTTAAATTATTTATTTCCATAATCTTTCCAGAAATAACGGTGGACTGACTACAAGTGTGCCAAAGATCTCTAACTACTTCACCAGACCCAGTTTCACAGTGAAAGTAGGTAAAACTATGTTAGAGCTCCAGGTACTTTGATAAGATGTTCATAACCGAGAAAGAGCGGTCCTAGTAGCATCTTTACTATCCTTGACCTTAACACCAGACTTAGGTTTAGAGCTTAAATTTCCAAATTTCATATCTTTTGGCTTGTTACTATCTCTTGACACTACTATTCAAACAGAGAAAGGAAAAATGCCAGGAAAACATGTTCTAAAAGTTAAGTATACCTTAGTTTTACCAGACCACTGAGCTGATTAACAGCTCTCCTAGGGCACCTTAGACTTATTTTACGTGGCTAAAACCATTGGTTACTTAGCAACGGGACCTACAGCTTATTGTGGAATCCGAACCACATTATAGCGAGAAATGAATTTCTATCACCAAAAATAAACTCCTCTAACTCTTCATCACACGCTGGAATTTGCCCATCGAGCGACAGTCTGAAGCTCAAAGAACATTTATAAACAAGAACTTCCTTCGTGGTCTAAATTGCCACACTTTGTACAGTCAAAGAAATTTTAATGTCTACTTTCTCGCAGGGATATTTGTATAGCACATCTATTAATACCTTGACTAGAATCACCAGATTCTTTGGTGAAAAGTGTACAAGATATAATGGGATTAAACTCAGGATTACTTATATTCCTAGGCAGATTACTCAGGTTTTTGTTATCAAAAGCACAACTACTTTCATTGCCAAACTGGTAGTTTTATTTGAGTTATCACAGGTTACTCCTGATTATATACAAAGTTTTGCTCTTAATATTTTCATAACGCCCATTTGCATCAAAGAAACTCTCAATATTTTCATTTACTCTATGCCTTATTTGTCATTTGCATAATCTGTTCCTTAAAAACGTCAAATCATACCTGACAAAATGGAGTATTGCATAATATACCAAGTATTAATATTCAGAACCTTAAGATTCCTGAATTTTTTTTGTATACTACCTATGTACTCAAATGGCTCAGAGTCACAACCTAGCTTTAAGAAAGCTAACTGTTTAATAGCATTAAACATTTGAACGTATTCAGAAGCTAAAGCAGTTTGCAGTACTGTAGAGACTTGGCATAACTAAGACTGTTAATCTACCCCAAGTGAATTAATCAGAATAAGTGCTTTCCCTGATACCTGTTACTTAAGTAACAACAATTTATCATATTCAGTATAGGAAAATTTACTAGTAACCTCTTCAAACTGCACGAAGAACAAATTAAATTTTCTCCATCTTTACTGTCAAATTTTGGCAGAGGTGCGACAGGGATTCTCTAAAAGCTTCGGGTTTCCTCAGCATCATTCTTCAGAGATGTATTAAAGAATCTAAAAGGGATATCATTTCCAACAGTTTGCCTTTATAAACTTGGATAGCCTCATACTCATACTGTAAGTCACTCTCACTTTTGGTTTCACTCCATTTCAAAGACATATCGTCAACATCAAGTTTAGTTAATTCTACATATAATCCTCGTAGCTTAACTCACCCATACCATAAAAATTTGTGACCCGGCCTCTAAATTCCTTGTTGTAATAAGTAGATTCAAATCTGAAGACATTTTGCCCACATACATAAATCAAAACCAATTCAAATCAAAATTTAAAGATATAACTCGGAATGTAAACACGCATAATATTACCACAAAAATTAATCTAAACAATACATGAAATCTATATGATGTATAGTATAACCGGCACACCAACAAAGCTAGTGAAGCTCACTTCCAGCATGTTCTCGAAAATCTCCTACAAAACCCTGTCGAGTAATACACAATAACCTAAAGGCCACTATCATCAATCTTCAGCCAATAAGCAAAACATAACTAGCCTAGCCAACAGATTCTTAAGTTAACTAATTTGTTGAGATTTTTGAGTTGGACAAAATTATATGAAAATATAAGGAACCTCTCTGCTAAACTTTCAAGTATTGTAACAATCACGGGGTACTTACAGTACTGGGAGAGGTCATGTCCTTGGATTCTTGCTTCATCAGAATGGTCTTCAATTCTTGTATGATAGCTACCATGGGATAGCTGTAGGAATCAAACGAAGTACTGGTCACCAAACAGGAGAGTGGATAGCAATGTTCACTTTGTAGGCCAATGTCAGCAATCCAGCACGTTGGCTAGCAATGAAGGGTGCTTGGTAATGCAAAGCTGACTGAGACTCTGAATCTTGACTGAAGAAATTGAGGCAGGTTGCTTGTTTCCAGGCAAAATCCAATGGGACTGGCTTCTGATCCTAACTGACTTCCTTTTCCACCTTGTTCTTGAATACAATTTTTCTTGAGGAGAGCGATCAGTGAAACTGTAAAAAAAAAAAAAATAAAACAAAAGTCAGCAGCGCCATCTATTGATTGATCAACAAACTAAAGTTTCCCACTGTGATTCTTACCATGAAGCTTAACAAACCTTGTTTTAGAAGTGAAACTTAAAATCACTAAAAAAAAAAATTAATAATAATAATAATAATTCCGTATACAGATAGGAAAATTATTCAACAACGCATGTTAGGGGAATCCTCGATATACTGTAAGTTTAGGTGGAAAATATATACACCCCTTTTCATTAGCTAGCTTAAACTACTCATTTTTGTTCATTATAATATCAAGAGTTTATGGAGTTAGAAAAAAAGTCTGGTTTTCAGTAGCTTAAGTACTGCAGTGATTAACAAAATAAGCAACTCGCCTATTATTCACAGCAAAGTTTTAATGGTGAAATAATCTTGGGGAATGTCTTGTCAACGCTCGATTTACCAGTTGTGCTTATCTTCAAGAATATCCGACGGCACATTCGTCTTCCAGATCCGTTACATCCCCCTCTTACAGCGCAACATTCCAGTTTTGAATAATTATACATGTTTTGCTCATGATATTTACTGAAAATATGTCAACTAATTGTCTGTTTTCAGGGGAAATTCCAGCTGATATTTGGGAGAGGAGGGGGATGTGGCGAAAAAATTTATGCTGAACAGCAGATAGTTCTATGCCACTACAATATGCCACCTCATTCGTGTAAATATATACTGTCACAGATTATATCATACATCTACCTTCACAATTTTGCTTTATGGCCTTCAAGATTGCAGAAAACGCTACGAATTAACATTTTTCCTTCCTTTCATTACCATAAGGTTTGCCCGTGTAATTCGCGAAAAAGCAAGAGTTATAAACGTATGTTCACAAACACTTTCTATAAGATAAACAAATCAAGTAATCCTGTGACAGAACGCCATGAAAATGGGTTTTATTTAACCATATTGGTATTTCATGAAAGCTTTGCTACCAAAACTTGTATTAAAACGTTCGTAACTCCGGACAAGGAAAATTTTGATTAACAGATTTGGACGCAATAGACAATTCAATCATCGCCATGTTCCAAGACCCTAGTCTAGAAATTTGCAAAACTGTAGCTCAGTTATCTTATTCAAATGACTCTGATATTTAATTATATTGCATGATACTTATTCACCCGTTTCATTCTTACTGTCTTGATTAAACTGTCTATTGAAAACGGATCTTTATCCAACCAAAAAGTTAAAGAATTATTTATTAACTGCTCAACAAATGTTGTATGATGTTCTCATGGAAAGGATTAAAATAAGAAAAAAAATTTTTCATGAACTGTAAAGTTTGGATTTAAATAAGTTAACTCTTAATACATTTAATGTTAGTCACTTACGTTTATGTTGAGAAGATGAATATACTTAAACATGTATCTTTACCAGCTTTAGTATTGGCCTCCATCACAGCATGCAAATTTTAGTCAGTGGGTAGAAAATGACCGAAGCCGAATACAAATTTATCACATCAAATGTCATCAAGTCGAACAAAACAATTGTTACTAGATATTAAAATTTTTTTTCAAGAAAAAATATTACTTTGTTTTATTAACTGGAATAAATCTATCCAGTTACCAACAGATATTATATGACATGAGATAGCCTAAAAACTCGCTACCATTATAATATGGACGACAATCAAATTCGCACCGTTAAGATTTTATTCCAGATTAGTACTCGTGAAGAACTATCTGAAGACAACTGGAAAATATGGGTCACCATGAACTAAATCCCTTTGTGGTGAGGAGCAAATTTCTAACATTGTCTACGTTTCACAAACTCTTGCTTAAAGTACATTCTTGCCAATCCTATGCGACCAATCTTTGCTGTGATACCAATCAGGTGTTGAACTTTTTTCAAATGTCATTGGGGATCATCTTGGCCAAGGTTGAAGGTTCAGTAGTACAGAACTTTGTAAAGTACCTATGTAGGATTTTTTCCACTCATTTACACTTAAATCTTCTCAGGTTCTTGTTTATCATAAATGCTTATTAGTCCTTCTATTAGTCTTTCTATAATTCCATAAAAATAAAAGTTACACTGCTCCACTAAAAAAAAAATCTTAACACCTTAAAAGCTTAAATAAAGGTTCCCACCAACAAATTATGAAACAAAAAGTTTACAGCCTAATCATCACAGCACCAAACTACGACAACGGCCAATTTTTCCACAATATAATTATAACGAAACCACCCAAGACTTATCAACTATCACGTAATATTAAAAAACCAAAAGCATATTCACCTGAATATTCAATGTCTTGTTGAAGCTGAAAGCTTGATACGGACAAACAAAAATCCAGTGACAACAGCCAGGATCCATATCATCTCCGCGCTAAAACAATTCCTCTGAAATCTACTCCAAGGGCCAAAACTGGGACTCCGTGCAGGTGTAAGACACGTACCCCACAGCCTACCTAAAACAAAAAACAAAAATCGAGGACTTTCTACTCTTAAATTCTTCGTCACACTCAACTTTTCTGCAACACTTGAAGAAAATAGCTCCTCTTATCAGGATCGCTTGGAGAAGAGAAAATAACTCCTCTTACCAAGAATCCAGGGTCTCTTGGAGAACTGACCACTTACCACGACTACTCAGAGCGAACTGTTGAAAAACTTGAAAGTTGAAACGGAGACTTTCCAAGGAGTCGATAGACTATTTTCATGAAGTGAAACTTGTAGTTTCAAGTACCTCATTAACATTTTTTCCAAACAGAAAATATATGTGTATAATTTTTGTTATTTACAGTAGCTTTTGTGGAAGAAGATGGCCTTTCTCTTCTCCTTGTGGATAATTTCTATAAAGAAACATGGAGAAAAGGAAAAGCTGAATATTTTACTAGATTGGCAGTTTGTGATTTTGCAAAAAATGAAAGTGTTGAGGGATCATATGCCGATCTCAGTGCTGTCTATATCTATAAAATCATATAGGCTAATGTAACCAAGGCAACTATTGATTATGTGGGGCCTGATTGGCTATGTAGAACTTTTTTTTTATAATTAATATTTGACTTTGATTGAAAACTGTACATAGAAGGCGTCTACTGTAGCTTTGCAATCGGGTGAGGGTCGTTTTAACCTGTTTTACATACTGATCTGCGCATAAATTCTGTTTTATTCGTAGTTAGCACAATCCATTGCTGTAGTATAAATCTTGTTTTGTTCCTCACATTCCATCCGAGACGGGGGCATCCTGTGATGCCACGCGTGTTTGCGTGTGTGTATGTGTTTGTGATGCCACAGTCACCATATCTGTTGTTTCGTCGGATTCACTTTATTCATCATTAATATATTTGCACTGTTTAAAAGTCATTATCTTAACTATGACCGTACAAACATTGTCTCGGTATTATTCTTTTCATCAGTTACTTAGTAGGAAAAGATAAATAGGGTTAAATGAAGAAAAAGTTACAATAGACTTTCTTAGCTAAGTTGAAAGTAAAAAAAATGGAAAGAATATAACTTACATGTTCTTTAGGTATTAAACCAACTTTGTTATTAGGCACCCTTAACAGTCCTTTAGAATTCGAGGTGCATGCTACGTCAAAAATCATAATAGAAAACGTGACAGAAGGGACTCATAGAAAATGAAATTTTTATGACAAACTATTGCAACGTTACACGTAAGATTAATATCGCGCCCACTTAATCTTTAAAATCTTGTGGCATTTTCCATATTAACGTTATACAGTATAACTTTGTGGCAGTTGCCTAATTTCGAAGCTTTAAACTTCGAACTTGTAAATATTTTTAAATTAGTGCTGCATGTTTCTTCTCTATTAAGAAAAGCTTAATAATTTTAGAATAGGAAATAATTCTTGCGCAAGATAAAAAGTATCAGCAATTATTACGATATGCACTCTCATCCAAGAATAAAGGTACGTTTTTTGGATGCAGCCAAAAGTCAAAAATATGAATTTGCAAAAGTGACAGATCTGCTACGCACTTAAAAGTTTTAGCAGTCCCCAGTGCTTTCACGTACTATTTCTCCCAGGTGTCGTTCAGTTTACATGTCTATCCATCAACAGCTTCTCTTCATCATTATCTCATGTATCTTACTTCCATAATTCACATTATGGAAGCATTTCTCCATATCCTGCCATCTGATTTAATGTTTTTCGCAGAGTTTTATTCTGAATTCCATAAAATCTTTGGTAGTGTCGTCATACCGTGATTTATGACTTTAGCTACACAGATCTTAGTAGCTAAAATATTATTTACTTTCATATGCAATTTCAATTCGACTTAAAAATCTATTTTAGCCGGGGGAAGTTTTTAAGACTTATCTGCAGATGG
This sequence comes from Macrobrachium rosenbergii, assembly GCF_040412425.1. Lineage (NCBI taxonomy): Eukaryota > Metazoa > Arthropoda > Malacostraca > Decapoda > Palaemonidae > Macrobrachium > Macrobrachium rosenbergii. Next base: position 19,562,219 of record NC_089754.1, read on the forward strand.
GGCTTAATGCAAGTCAGGAGAAATTACGAATAAATAGAATAACGAAATCCAATGTAATACATCTGAATACTGCATGTAGTGAAGTATTATATTAAAAGCCAAAAAGTATTACGGAGGCTTCAAAATTTCTTGCATTCCACCAACATTAACTTTGCATTTCCTTCGTTCATAGGCAATTTCAAGTTAACTTTGCATGCTTGACGGGAGTACATTAATGCCCAAAAATTTTAACACAATATAGAAGAGGCACTGGCTGACTGAGAACAGTGAGCAGTCGGTTACTGCATGTAAGATTTAAATGAAAAAAAGTAATTAAGAAACTAAACCAGATGATTGGGGGCTGAAAGAAACGGGAAAGATACCAAAGAACGTTGACCTGTCAGTGAGATAACTAGAGAGATGTTAAACTTAGCTGGGTTGTGAAGCACCTTATTTTGAAAACGTGCAAGGGCCCGCCAGAGAGGGAATTATCCTGTGGAGGGCTGTACATTAAACTAAACAAAGTGAAAGTGACAATATTTGGTGTGCTTATAATCAATAAGACGGAAAAAAAAATAAAATGCTTAGAGATGAACAAGCTGGTACTTGGAAAGGCAGAGGCTGTTTAAGTCAGATTCTTGAGTTGAGGCATTTTGCGCAGCAGTATATTTAATTCAGAAATCCATTCCTGATGATTTTTACTGATTGCAACAAGAGTTTTGACAGCAAGCACAAATCTTATCTGCATTTGTCGTTAACAGCATGCCAGCTTCCTTGCTTCTAGCTCCTCGTGGTCTCCCTGAATAAATATGTACATTACCCCATCCAATGTTTCTTTCTCCCTTTCTTTGTACCATGATTCAATATCAATTTAATTTCATTTTCTATCTGTTCCAACTTTCCAATTTGACTGAGGTACTTAGGTTCCCATTTACTATTTTTTTTTAAATTTCCCCTTAGTATTTATAAACCAGTGGAAAATATAATTTTTCTTTAGGTATTCAGTGCAGTAGCTTTCAGCATTTCAGGACTCCTTACGAGCTATACTATAATGAAGGTTTTTTTCCTGGGCTACAGTTTTTTACCTGATGCATTTTTCATCCCAAACTCAGTGATGAGTAAAATTCAGGTTAGAAATTACTTTAGAAAGGAATTACTGTGGGAAGAGATATCTTGAATGTTCAAGAGTAGGCTGCAGTATAGAATCTGATAAGGTGAAAGGGCACTATATAACGAAAAAAACTCAGTTACAAACTGCCAATTTATATTGACTGCAGAATCAATCAAAAGGGGTCGCAGTCGAATATTTCAGAATTCCGAATATGGCCATAACTCACCTAATATTCTGCTCACAAACTTGGTTTTGGCGGGTAAATTTAAAGTTTACAGGACCAAGGTACTTGTTCCCTGTTGGGAGATAGTGCCGTCTGTGCATCTCATGTGCTGCACTGTAGGAGTTACTAAAGGGGTTTGCAAGCGTCCCTTCGATCCCTAGCTGCACCCACTTTTTTTTAGTTTATAATACCTTCATTCCCGCTTCCTTTCTTCAGTCTAGCTGTCCAGTCTCTCTAATTACTTCTTAGTGCAACTTGTGGGGTTTTCTCCTAGTTCCATCTTTAAATCTTTATATTTCATCTCCTTTTATTTCTAGATCCCTTTATCTTGCTGTCCTATCACTTCAATTCCTTCTTTTAACGGTGTTTACGGACTGAATGCCTGAAAGTTCCCCAGTTCTTGACCTGAGTTTGAATTTCATAAATCAAATCGAGATACCTGTTAAAAATAGTATTATCTGCAATCTAATGGAGCTTGGAAAATTAATACTAATATGTCATTTTAAGTGAGACGTATGATAAGTTCTTTTGAAAAAAAAAATAGCTAACTACCACATGAAAAGGGCCATCTCCATCGTTATGATGTTCGTTTGAACTACTAATAAGCTTGTGCTGTTGTCTTATTTTATTTTAGCATTTTGAATTTATTCACGCTTCTGCTAGTAGCTGGCATACCTCAAAGATAAAACAAAGACTTAGGCACTTATGATGCTATTTTATATAACTGGTTATATTAAAGGAAACCTTGACAATGGCTGCGCGTTTCTATTAACTGGTTTCAGTATTGGCTGTGACTTGGTTAACTTCAACTTCTTATCTAAACTTGGGTGTCAGCTATGCTGTTGCCCAAGTACACTTCATAGGATCAGTAACAGTTTTTGATGACATTTTTAGTGACCATAGACCTTTTTTGTCTGGAGTTCCATTCGGCAGGCTAGTGCCCTAAACTGGCTTTAGCCTTCAAAAACGATATGATTGCTGTTCTAGAAAACGAGATAGATATTACTTTTGTTGAAGGTATTCTATCCTCTAAGTTGTGAGATGAAGTTTTTGTTAGTCTTAACAAAGATCTGGAAAGAATCGGTAAGTGGCACTTTGTGGGGTATGAAGCTGAAATCAAACAAATCTAAGAATTTTCCTTGACGATCACTCACCTTGGTTCTCCTTCATGATTTACTTTTCACAAACAGAACTGACTAACTAACAATACGACTCAAAACTGTTTTTCAGAGCACCTAAAAATCACATCACGTAATGCTGTCAGAAAGGCAGGTATTGATCGTGGGTTTATACAGATACAATGATGTTAGTGGCACACGAATCAGACCCTTCCCAAGAATTCTGTTCTATTGGGAAGTTCCTAACTACCGAGACCTTTATCTATTCGACAAGCTGGCTCGAAATGTGATTTCCGTTTTCTGGCATTAGTCATGATGATCCAAATCATTCCATCGTCTTCTGTGAGGTCAGTTTCAACTGGAGTATGACGCTTATTTTGTATAACACCATCCTTTACATTCTGCTGTGGTGCTTCGTCGTTCCTGAAGTATTCCATTCCTTCCACAGCTGTCACTTACACTTTTATCTATTCATTTATTAATTTGTTAATTTTAATTTTTTTTAATAACTGATCTCTTCTTTCTGTATTTCCTATGACCTTTTGTTACTTCTTTTAAATGAACACCATATTCTTTGGAAGTTTGAATTTCAAGTCAATGGCCCCTGTGGCCTTGTTCCATATGGACTGGGTTCATGTTTTGAATATAATAATAATAATAATAATAATAATAATAATAATAATAATAATAATAATAATAATAATAATAATAATAATAATGTTTTAGTTTTACGATTTGTAATGTTATTTTGTGTATATATTAATTTGCTTGTTGATTTTTCTCAAATGAATCACTGCCACACACGCTCGCTCGCCCGCTCTCCCCCTCTCTCTCTCTCTCTCCCTCCTCATTCTGTGGAACCTTATTTCAATCTATGGGTTTTAAGGCCTACCTTATTATAGTGTTCACTTATTTGGAACATGAAAATAAATAATAATGATAATAAAAGTTAACTTTGTTTTCCATCTTCAGTTACATACATGCAAACATTACTAGTCATTCAAACTTTTCATTTACTGAATTAAAATAAGCAATAATATTAATAATAATAATAAACAGAAATGAAGAGAAACTTACTTCTCACATGAAAAAAAAGCTGAACCTCCCTCGTAGCGCATCACACCTTGGCACCTTAAACGGAACTCGTTAATAACAAGCGGCAGGTGTCACTGGACCCATTCCATTGTGTCGGGAATTGGTAGTTGACAGCCTGATTGCGTTGCCCGGGAGCTAGCCGACGGATCAACGCCGGATTGACGGGGATAAGCCAGCCTAATTGACTCGTCCGTATAGGTGGAGTTGGCCCAGGACTGAGCTTAACTGAAAAGAATGCGAGTGTTTCAATGTTACATAAATCTGTTGAGTCTGAAACAGTTCACTTTAGCTCAGAGCAAGATACAGTGATGTCAAATTGAATCAAAGCTTTAACACAATAACTCATAGATGCGTTTATCTGGTATCATTGGTCTGTCAAGACTATATATTTATTCATCTTAGGCTAAATATTCCTCTAGGTTTCAGTTATTTTTTTACTGTATTTACTTGTGATTATGGTTTCTTAGACTCTTATACTACTGATGAGACAAAAGCAGGCGAAAATAGTACCATAACAAAAAAAAAAAAGTATAAACCATTGAACACGATTTTGCTCTAACTGTTGGCGGAAGCCAAAGCCGACGAAGAGAAGAGAGAGGTATCAAACACACGAGTCAACCAGCCAAAGCAGCGGATTTATCAGATTCATCTCGGCATCTCAATCCACGTCGCTTTACAATATATTGACGTAGATCTTAATGATAACCGAACAGTGATGTTCGAAATGAAATCACCCCTGTCTCGTGTGAGATCATCCGCGGAGTACATAACAATATCGTCGTATCGCGGAACATACAGTGTTCGTTAACGTCCAAAGAAATTATTGGACTTTTATTTAACGTTTTACCTAGTTCGAGTAACGATTGTTGGCGAATTCGAATGTCATTCGCCAAAACGCATTCTGTGAGTGCACACAAATACACTCACTCACACGCTGACATAAAACACACACACACATGTATTTGATTTTATCCCCCCCCCCCCACTAACCTCCTCTTCAATTCTAGGGTGTGGCTCCAAGTAGTTTTAAAGTTCTGCTTTCAAGCAAGTTACAGAGGATGAAGGTACCATCCACATGCCATTATATATATGTTTATATGTATATATATATATATATATATATATATATATATATATATATATATATATATATATATATATATATATATATATATATGAATATATATAAATATATGTGAATATATTTAGTATCACAATGACTATATACATTAACTATATCAAATATCACTGTGAATATATATATATATATATATATAATATATATATATATATAATATATATATATATATATATATATATAATATATAAAATATATATATATATATATACAGTATATATATATATATATATACAGTATATATATACATATATATACACATGTCACTTACGCATGTGTGACTCCATGTTCACAAATATTTAGTAACAAAGATTGTTTAATATCGAATTCAACGTATCCCGGGAATAACTTACTGTACACCAAAAGGAATTTATGACTATTAAGTGCATCTGCCCTGGCCAAGATACAAAGCTACGAGACTATCGTTGCAAACAAACCAAAGGGCAGATGTGAGAATCAATTGACATGGGGCGCAATAAAAAAAAAGGATATAAAACTATAGGAATCAGAAAAAGAGCTGGGAAAGAATTCCAAATCCTGCCACTGGAGGGGAAAGAAATGTCCAGTGAATCATGCAATCCAAGTAATACAGATTTTTTACAGAATAAATATGAAAAGATATTTCTTGACGGGTGCCACAAAACTGCTTGATGGTAGGAGAGAGACTTCTCTTCAGGTATATGAGACAGTGACCGAATTAATACTTATTACTTCAAGGAAACAAACTCTCAGCAGAGAGCATATCTCTGCCAAGCTACGCTGCAAACGGGGATCAAATATGACCAAACCTTGACTGACCTTGAATTACCACCAATCGAAGTACAGTGGCAATTATCCACTGTAATGTGATGACTGTTAGTATTGGAGGCAAACTATTTTGCAATACTGAACTCCTAGAAAATTCCTACACTTATAACGAAGTAAATAGTTTCCACCACTACAAATCATCCAAATCTTCATCAATATTGATCCAAAGCTAATTCTCAGAAAGTAGTTACCCAATAAATATTTTAATCAAGTTTTGTCAGAATAAGTTAATTTCTTTTCGAGATATTTATTAAAACGGAGACGAGCACACACAGACAGGACGTGTATGTAATGCTAGTTCATTCCCAATATCCATGTTTGGGTCATTATGAAAATGCAAAAAAAAAAAAAATCTATTAGAATGATTTTGATTTAGGCCATTTATTCATCTAACCGACTGCGCCTTCGTAATAACTTTCTGTAATCCTCAGCTTCTGTTAGATCCCCATTTTCTGCTTTCTTATAAACTTGCGTTAAACGGAAGATTTTTCAATTTTTTAAAACAAACATTGTTATAACAGTTTATGTCATAATAATCCGTTTCGCGAAGCACCATGAAAATATCTTCATTCTGAAATTACTGCCATTCAGCAATCAATTTGAAAAGTGCGAAAAAATATAAAATGAATGTTTTGTCTGTTTTATATAATGATTAAAGTATAAGGGGACGAAAAACAAAAGTTCTGCAGTTAACCAGTATGAGAAGTATTTACTGGGGTAATCTGCTTGTTTCCTATTATTGCTGAAATGTCGTTCATATTTTTGAGGAAAACGGACAGAAAGTCCTTTACACAAAAGAATATTAAATGCTAAGCAAATACATTCTACTCTTGATCATATTATCCTAACCTTTAAATCAATACATAATAAACACAAAACCATTACTTAGTCCCCGAATACGACAAAAATGTAAATTCAGGCTCATTTTAGTTAATTAACCAAGTGGAACGGGGTACCAATAAAAATACAATGCTGTGAGAAAAGGAAACCAAACCTAACACTAACAGGAAATCCCAACCACGTCAGCCAAAGTCAGCAGGCATCGTGGGACACGTCCCCCTTAAAAAACCCCACGGATTTACATTTCCATTTAAAAAGGGAACACCAGAAGCGTGAGACAACAAAACAGTCGCCACCTCCTCCTTCCCCTGGCCATGCCCTTCGTCTGTCCTACAGCCTCTCACCCCCCCTCCCCCCCAACTCCCCCAGCAGGAGGATGTCCATTGTCCCACTCCCTTACAGAGGCCATTTGAGTTTCTTAGCACTTTTCCCGCGGTTTCACAATTACCCCAAAAAAACTCTGTTTACAAGACGTCAAGTCGGTCTCAAATCCGACTAAGACAAAAAGAGGCAAGTTATAATAACAATGGGAAAGACGTACTTGAACGCAGGGCAAGGAGGATTAGAAATATACTACACACAAACACACGTGCGTCTACACAAAAAATATATATGTATGTATGTTTGTACGATTTGAAATTTTAACTTCATGTAAAAGGGATGCAACACTCATATGTCAATTTAATAGAAAACAGATGTAACTTTGAACATTCTGAGAATCCCTGAATCTCGTCCGATCAAAACTTTATATAAATGTTCAAAACTTTTTTCAGCATCGCCTTCCATAATTATTCTGTTAAAAGTCAGAAGCTTATTCAGCATCTTAGCCTATCAGTACAGTATAGAAAATCGAGAATTTTTTTAGCATTTCGTCTTATCAATACTTCATTAAAAAACACCATCTCCAACATATCGTCCAATGATTATAACCAGAATTTTTATTTTACCTTCCTAAAATCATGATATTTAAAATCCAGAACTTTTCAGCAACTAGTCAAACCAATACTTATTTAAAATCCAGAACTTTTCAGCAAGTCGTCATGCCAATATTTGATTAAAATCCAGAACTTTTCAGCAACTCATCATATTAATACTTGATTAAAATCCAGAAATTTTCAGCAACACATCATAGCAATACTTGATTAAAATCCAGAACCTTTCTGCAACTCGTCATACCAGTACATGATGAAAATCCAGAAGTTTTCAGCAACTCTTCATACCAATACTTGATTAAAATCCCGAACTTTTCACCAACTCGTCATAACAATACTTGATTAAAATCCAGAACTTTTCAGCAACTCTTCATATCAATACTTGATTTAAATCCAGAACTTTTATGAAACTCGTCTTACTAATATTTGATTCAAATCCTGAACTTTTCAGCAATTCGTCATACCAATACTTGATTAAAATCCAGAACTTTTCAGCAACTGTCATACCAATACTTGATTCAAATCTGGAACTTTTCTGCAACATGTGACAACAATTCTTGATTAAAATTCGGAACTTTTCAGTAACTCGTCATACTAATACTTGATTTAAATCCAGAACTTTTCAGTAACTCTTCTAACCAGTACCCGATTCAGATCCGCAACTTTTCTGCAACCTGTCACACCAATACTTGGTTCCAATCCAGAACTGTTCAGCAATGCGTCACACCAATACTTGATTCAAATCCAGAACTTTTCAGCAATTCGTCATACCAATACTTGATTCAAATCCAGAACTTTTTAGCAACTCACCATACTAATACTTTATTAAATTCCAGAACTTTTCACCTACTCATTATACCGATACTTGATTGAAATCCGCAGCTTTTTAGTAAATGGTCATACTAATACTTGATTCAAATCCGGAACTTTTCTGCAACTTTGTCACACCAATTCTTGATTCAAATCCAGAACTTTTCAGCAACTCGTCATACGAATACTTGATTAAAATCCAGAACTTTTCAGCAATTCGTCATACCAATACTTGATTAAAATCCAGAACTTTTTAGCAGCTCGCCATACTAATACTTAATTAAAATACAGAACTTTTCAGCAACTCATTATACCAATACTTGATTGAAATCCGCAACTTTTTAGTAACTCGTCATAATAATGCTTGATTCAAATCCGGAACTTTCCTGCAACTTGTCACAACAATTCTTGATTCAAATCAAGAAATTTTCAGTGACTCATCATACCAATACTTGATTAAAATTCGGAACTTTTTTGTAACTCGTCATACCTGTACTTGATTCAAATCAAGTAGTTTTCAGCAACTCATCACACCAATAACTGATTCAAATCCAGAACTTTTCAGCAACTCGTCATAACAATATATGATTCAAATCCGGAACTTTTCTACAACTTGTCACACCAATTCTTGATTCAAATCCAATACTTTTCAGTAACTCGTCATACCAATGCTTGATTAAAATATGGAACTTTTCAGCAACTCGTCATACCTATACTTAATTCAAATATGGAACTTTTCAGAACCCCATCATACCAATACTTAATTTAGATCCAAAGCTTTGCAGCAACTCGTCTTGCCAATACTAGATTTAAATCTAGAATTTTTCAGCAACTCGTCACTCCAATATCTGATGCAAATCCAAATCATTTCAGATACTTGTCTTACCAATACATAATTAAAATCCAGAACTTTTCAGCAACTCGTCATACCAATACTCGATTCAAATCCAGAAATTTTCAGCAACTGTTCTTACGAATACTTGATTTAAATCTAGAACTTTTCAACAACTCGTGACTGCAATACTCAATTATAATCCAAAGCTTTTCAGCAACTCGACTTACTGATACATGATTCAAATCCAGAACTTTTCAGCAACTCGACTTACTAATACAAGAATCAAATCCAGAACTTTTAAGCAACTCGTCACTCCAATACTTTATTTAAATCCTGAATTTTTCAGCAAATAGTCTTACCAATGCTTGATTCAAATCCAGAACGTTTCAGCAACTCGTCTTACCAATACTTGATTCAAATCCAGAACTTTTCGGCAACTCGTCATACCAATGCTCGATTCAAATCCAAAACTTTTCAGCAACTCATATTACCAATACTTGATTTACATCCAGAACTTTTCAGCAACTCGCCATACCAATACTTGATTCAAATCCAGAAATTTTCAGCAACTCGTCTTACCAATACTTGATTCAAATCCAGAAATCTTCATGAAGCAACTCGTCTCACCAATACTTGATTTAAATCCAGAACTTTTCTGCAACTCGTCACTCCAATACTCGATTCAAATCGGACACTTTTCAGCAACTCGTCTTACCAAAACTTGATTCAAATTCATAAATTCTCAGCAACTCGTCTTAGCCATTCTTGAATCAAATCCAGAAATTTTCAGTTACTCGTCTTACCAAAACGCGATTCAAATCCAGCATTTTTCAGCAACTCTTCTTACCTACACTTAATTCAAATACAGAACTTTTCAGCAACTTGTCATACTAATACTAGATCCAGATTCAAAACTGTTAAGCAACTCGTCTTACCAATACTTGATTCAAATCCAGAAATTTTCAGCAAATCGTCTAATCAATACTTGATTCAAATGCAGAAGTTTTCAGCAACTCATCTTACCAGTACTCCATTCAAATCCCGAATTTTTCAGCAACTTGTCATACCAATACACAATTCAAACACAGAATTTTTCAGCAACTCGTCTTACTAATACCTGATTCAAACCCAGAACTTTTCAGCAAATAGTCTTACCAATACTTGATTCAAATCTAGAACTTTTCAGCAACTCGTCTTAGCAATACTTGATTCAAATCCATAACTTTTCTGCAACTCGTCTTACCAATACTTGATTGAAATCAAGAAATTTCCAGCAATTCGTCTTACCAATACTTGATTTAAATCTAGAACTTTTCAACAACTCGTCCTACCAACCCTTGATTTAAATCCAGAACTTTACAGCAATTCATCTTACCAATACTTCATTCAAATACATAGCTTTTCAGCAACTTGTCATACCAATTCTCAATTCAAACCCAGAATTTTTCAGCAACTTGTCATACCAATACACAATTCAAACACAGAATTTTTCAGCAACTCGTCTTACCAATACCTGATTCAAACCCAGAACTTTTCAGCAAATCGTCTTACCAATACTTGATTCAAATCTAGAACTTTACAGCAACTTGTCTTAGCAATACTTGATTCAAAACCATAACTTTTCTGCAACTCGTCTTACCAATACTTGATTGAAATCAAGAAATTTCCAACAATTCGTCTTACCAATAGTTGATTTAAATCTAGAACTTTTCAACAACTCGTCTTACCAACCCTTGATTTAAATCCAGAACTTTACAGCAATTCATCTAACCAATACTTCATTCAAATCCATAACTTTTCAGCAACTTGTCATACCAATTCTCAATTCAAACCCAGAATTTTTCAGCAACTCGGTCTTACCAATACTCGATTCAAATCCAGAACTTTTCAGCAATTCGTCTTACCAACACTTGATTCAAATCCAGAAATGTTCAGCAACTCATCTTACGAACACTTGATTCAAATCAAGAAGTTCTCAGCAACTCATCTTACCGACAATTGATTTAAATCCAAAACGTTTCAACGAATCATCTTACCAATAGCTGATTCAAATCCAGAACTTTTCAGCAACTCGTTTTACCAATACTTGATTCAAATCCAGAACTTTTCAGCAATTCGTCTCACCAATATTTGATTCAAATCCAGAACTTTTCTGCAACTTGTCTTACGAATACTTGATTGAAATCCAGAAAATCTCAGCAACTCGTCTTACCAATACTTTATTCAAATCCAGAAATTTTCAGCAACTCATCTTACCAATACTTGATTTAAATCTAGAACTTTTCAGCAACTCATCTTACCAACACCTGAATCAAATCCAGAATTTTTCAACAACTCATCTTACTAATACTTGATTCAAACCTAGACCATTTTCAATCCTTGATTTAAACCCAAAACTCTTCAGCAATTCATCTTACCAATACTTGATTCAAATCTACAACTATCCAGCAACTCGTCTTACCAACATTTCATTCAGATCCAGAACTTTTAAGCAACTCATCTTAACAACACTTGATTCAAATGCAGAACTTTTCAGCAACTCGTCTTACCAATACTACATTCAAATCCACAACTTTTCAGCTACTCGTCATACCAATATCGGATTCAAATCCACAACTTTCCAGCAATTCGTCTTACCAATACTTGATTCATATATAGAAATTTTTAGCAACTCGTCATTAGCAATACCCAAGTCAAAGGCAGAATTTTTCAGAAACTCGTCCTACCAATAGTCGATTCAAATTCAAAACTTTTCAGCAACTTGTCTTACCAATACTTGATTCAAACCAGAATTTTTCAGCAACTAGTCTTACCAATACTTGATCAAATCTAAACTTTTCAGCAACTCTTCTTACCAAGACTTGATTCAAACCCAGAACTTTTTAGCAACTCATCTTACCAACACTTGATTTAAATCCAGAATTTTCAGCAACTCGTCTTACCAATAATTGATTTAAATCCAGAACTTTTCACCAACTCGTCTTAACAACACTTGATTCAAATCCAGAATCTTTTAGCAAATCATCTTACTAATACTTGATTCAAATCTAGAACTTTTCTGCAACTTGTCATACCAATACTTAATTGAAATCTAGAAATTTTCAGCAACTAGTCTTACCAATACTTGATTCAAATCCAAAGCTTCTTAGCAACTCACATTACCAACCCTTGATTTAAATCCAGAACTTTTTAGCAACTCATCTTACCAACAGTTGATTCAAATCCAGAACTTTTCAGCAACTTTGTATTACCAACCCCTGATTTAAATCCAGAAGTTTTCAGCAATTCATCTTACAAATACTTGATTCAAATCTACAACGTTTTAGCAACTTGTCTTACCAACACTTCATTCAAATCTGGAACTTTTCTGCAACTCATCTTACTAATGCTTGATTTAAATCCAGATCTTTTCAGCAACCCGTCTTACCAATACTTGATTCAAATCCAGAACTTTTCAGCAACTTGTCATATCATTACTCGATTCAAATCCAGAACTTTTCAGTAATTCGTCTTACCAATACTTGATTCAAATCTAGAAATTTTCAACGACTTGTGTTACCAATACTTGATTCAAATATAGAAATTTTCTGCAATTTGTCTTACCAATACTTGACTGAAAGACAGAAATTTTAAGCAACTTGTCTTACCAATATTTAATTCACATCCGGATCTTTTCAGCAACTCGTCATACCAATACTCGATTCAAATTCAAAACTTTTCAACAACTCGTATTACCAACACCTGGCTTAAATCCAGAATTTTTCAGCAACTAGTCTTATCAACACTTGATTCAAGTCCAGAACTTTTCAGCAACTCATCTTACCAAAACCTGATTCAAATCCAGAACTTTTAAGCAACTTTTCTTACCAATACTTGATTCAAATCTAAAGCTTTTCAGCAACTCATCATACCAATACTTGATACAAGTCCAGAGTTTTCAGCAATTCGTTTTACCAATACTTGATTCGAATCAAGAACTTTTCAGCAACTCGTCATACCAATACTCGATTAAAATCGAAAAGTTTTCAGCAACTCGTTTTACCAATACTTGATTCAAATCAAGAACTTTTCATCAACTCGTCATACCAATACTCGATTGAAATCCAAAACTTTTCAGAAACTTGTTTTAACAATACTTGATTTAAATCCAGATCTTTTCAGCAACTAGTCTTGCCAACACCTGATTCAAATCCAGAACTTCTCAGCAACTCATCTTAACAACACTTGATTCATATCCAGATCTTTTGTACTTGATTCAATTCCAGAACTTTTCAGCAACTCATCATACCAATACCTGGTTCAAATCCAAAACTTTTCAGCAACTCGTTTTACCAATACTTGATTCAAATCCAGAACTTTCCAGCAATTTGTCACACCAATACTTGACTCAAATCCAGAACTTTTCAGCAACTTGTCACACCAATACTTGACTCAAATCCAGAGGTTTTTAGCAACTCCTGATACCAATACCTGATTCAAATCCAAAACGTTTAAGCAACTCGTGTTACCAATACTTGAATCAAATCCAAAAGTTTTCAGCAACTCGTCACTCTGATACTTGATTTAAATCCAGAACTTTTCAGCAACTCGTCTTATCAACAACTGAATCAAATCTAGAACTTTTCAGCAACTCGTCATACCAATTCTTGATTCAAACATAAAAGTGTTTAGTAACTCGTCGTACCAATACTTGATTAAAATCTAGAACTTTTCAGCAACTCATCTTACCAGTATTTGATTCAAATCCAGAACTTTTCAGCAAGTTATCATACCATACTTGATTAAAATCCAAAACTTTTAATCAACTCTTCTTACCAATGCTTGATTCTAATCCAGAACTTTTCAGCAACTCTTCTTACCAACACTTGATTCAAATCCAGAACTTTTTAGCAACTCATAATACCATTACTTGATTCAAAATCCAGAACTTTTAAACAACTCGTCTTACCAATACTTGATTCTAATCCAGAACTTTTCAGCAACTCGTCTTACCAACACTTGATTCAAATCAGAACTTTTTAGCAACTCGTAATACCAATACTTGATACAAATCCAAAAGTTTTCAGCAACTCGTCATACCAATACTCGATTCAAATCCAAAACTTTTCATCAACTCATCTTACCAATACTCAAATCAAATCCAGAATTTTTCAGCAATTCGTCTTACCAATGCTTGAATTAAATCAAGAACTTTTCAACAATTCGTCTTACCTATACTTGATTCAAATCCAAAACTTTTCAGAACCTTGTCTTACGAATACTTGAATCAAATCCAGAACTTTTTAGCAACTAGTAATACCAATACTTGATTCAAATCCAAAACTTTTCAGCAACTCGTCATACCAATACTTTGTTCAAATCCAGAACTTTTCAGCAACTCGTAATACCAATACTTGATACAAATCCAAAAGTTTTCAGCAACTCGTCATACCAATACTCGATTCAAATCCAAAACTTTTCATCAACTCATCTTACCAATACTCAAATCAAATCCAGAATTTTTCAGCAATTCGTCTTACCAATGCTTGAATTAAATCAAGAACTTTTCAACAATTCGTCTTACCTATACTTGATTCAAATCCAAAACTTTTCAGAACCTTGTCTTACGAATACTTGAATCAAATCCAGAACTTTTTAGCAACTAGTAATACCAATACTTGATTCAAATCCAAAACTTTTCAGCAACTCGTCATACCAATACTTTGTTCAAATCCAGAACTTTTCAGCAACTCGTCATGCCATTACTTGATTCAGATCCATAACTTTTCAGCAACTCGTCTTACCAATACTTGATTCAAATCCATATTTTTTCTGCAACTCGTCATCCCAATATTCGATTTAAATCTAGGACTTTTCAGCAACTCATCTTACCAATTCTTGATTTAAATCCAGACCTTCTCAGCAACTCGTCATACCAATACTCGAATCAAATCCAGAACTTTTCAGCAACTTGTCTTACCAATACTTGATTCAAATCCAGAACTTTTCAGCAACTCGTCATACCAATACTTGATTCAAATCCAGAACTTTTTAGCAACTTCTCTTACCAATACTTGACTCAAATCCAGAACTTTTAAGCAACTCGTCACACCAATACTTGATTCAAATCCAGAACTTTTCAGCAACTCGTCATACCAATACTTGATTCAAATTCAGAACTTTTCAGCAATTCCTCATACCAATACTTGATTCAAATCCAGAAATTTTCAGCAACTCGTCTTACAAATGCTTGATTCAAATCCAGAACTTTTCAGCACATCATCTTACCAATACTTGATTCAAATCCAGAATTTTTCAGCAACTTCTCATACCAATACTTGATTCAAATCCAGAACTTTTCAGCAACTCCTCATACCAATACTTGACTCAAATCCTGAACGTTTTAACAACTCATCTTACCAATACTTGACTCAAATCCTGAACTTTTTAACAACTCATCTTACCAATCTTTGATTTAAATCCAGAACTTTTTCTGCATCTTTTTCAACCAGCACACTATTAAAAATCCTAAAATTTTTCCTTCCATCGTCCTATCTTTTCAGTACCTCATTTACTACTTTAGTAAAAATCCTAAAATTTTTCCCCCCATCGTCCTATCAATACTTTATCTAAAACCAGAATCTTTTCAGCATCTCAATACTACCTTAGTAAAAATCCTGAACATTTTTTTTTATCATATCGTCCTATCAATATTGCATTAGATACATTGTCATTACCCTTTCTTATCAATACTCTATAGAAAAATCTATGGCGTTTTCATCATCTTGTCCTAGTAATATTCTATCAAAAATACAAAACGTTGTTACCTTGTCCTATCAATATTCGATCAAAAATCCAAAACGTTTTCATCCTGTCAATATTCTACAAAAATTCCAAAACGTTTTCATCCTATCAATACTGTGTTACTTATTAAAAATATGAACATTCTATGAAGAGTCAAGAACTTTTCATCATATCGTCATACCAATGTTATAAAAATCTAGAAATTTCTTTATAAATCCAGACCTTCTTTGGCATCCAGTTGTAGCAACACTTGATTGAAAATTCAAAATTTTTCAACATGCAGTACTATAAATACTTGATAATAATCCAGACCTCTTTCAGCATAAGGTCCTATCAATATTACAATTAGGTAAAACTGTATTAAAGCTCCAGGTCGTTGTTATCATTTTATCCTATGTGTATTCTATAAATATTCGAGCTCCAGGACGTTGTTATCGTTTTATCCTATGTGTACTCTATAAACATTCGAGAAAGTCTTTAGCAGATTTTCCTATCAATACTTTATTAAAATTCTAGAAATTCAGTTCAAAATCCAGTTTTCTTAACTATCGTTCTGTCACTATTACATTTAAGTAAAAATCTTAACATTCCAAAAATTGCCAGTAAGTATTCCAAGTTGATTTAGAGGAAAAAAAGAAAAAGATATCAACAGTTACCACTATACTGTACTGTCAAATGCTTTAGGGGTTTTGTATATAGCGTGCTAATACGAGTTTGAGATTTGGGTTTTGCGTTTAACCGTTGAATCTGTTTGAGTGAAAGTGGGTATTTGTAGCTAAATCCATATACCATAAATTTCAAGTATTTTTGTCATTTAAACTAAGATTGTTCTGTTCTCGAAGGTCGTCACCTGGTCCAAGCAGGCTCCTAATTTTCAGTAAAGAATTTCTAGTTTTCTTTGAACCATATATGCTGTGTGTCATTGCTGATCTTATTACTCATGAGTCTTTTCTTTACTTAAACATTTTAAAAGGTTTCGTATGTCATTAATTGTTGGGTATAATCAAATTTTGTGGCCAGACTTACCAGACTTCAAGCAGGCTCCTAGTTTTTAGTAAAGAATTTCTAGTTTTCTTTGAACATGGTGTGCTGCGTCATTTCTGATCTTATTAACTTATGAGATTCTTCTTTACTTGAACATTTAAAAGATTTCATACGTCATTAATTGTTGGGTATAAAGTATTCAAATTTTTTGGCCAGACTTAACACGAATAGGAAGAGCAATTTCGTGAAGGCTATCTATCTGAGTCATCCCAGAAGAACCACAAACAAAATCCTTATCACTTGCTAAGAACCCAAGAATTCGATACATCCAAAATCTGGGGTAAACCTTAAATGCCATGAGGCCAAGCTTGAACCATGGTCGCTTCGAAAACACACGTCAACTGTTTTTGCGTGTGAAAACATTTGACTTTCGGTTGATACATATTTCTTACTAAATTTCTATTAACAACAGCAATTTAAGTTTAAATCTACAGCTTTTCACGGTTGTAGAAGGTCGGGGCTCCCGTACATGGATTTCTTTCCTCTCATATTTTTAGAATAACAAAAGCACTAGTAATAATAACTATCTAATATATATACATACACACACACACATATATATATATGTGTGTGTGTGTGTGTAATATATGTATACATATATTATATACATTTATTTATTATATATATATATATATATATATATATATATATATATATATATATATATATATATATATATATATATATATATATATATATGTGTGTGTGTGTGTGTGTGTGTGTATGTGTGTGTGTATGTGTGTGAGTGTGTGTATGTTAACAAGTCACCACTAATCGTCATGCTAATCAACGTTTTCTTGTCTCCCCACAAGACTATCTTAATCAACAACAAACTAGTGCAACTCTCCACCGAATGTTTATAGAAATCTAAGGGAAAATACCCCAAATCTATATCAGTGTATGTATCCCTCCTAAAATGAATAAAATTATTCCTTGACCCATAACTCACCCTTGCATCCATATTATCAAACTAACGAACCCTTCTTTGGTCTGTAAACAAGTGTTACTCCCCTATAAAAGTTCCCCTGACGCCCTAAGAAAAAATCTAAATTTTCCGGATATAAAGATGCAAATCCATCTTCAAAGCCTAAAAACTTTTCCTTTGGACTTTAACTAAAAAAGCACAAAACTGAAATAAATTAAAGTGTTAATTTATGGGTTTACTCAGATCTACAGCTAGATCCATTTCACGTGCTGTACTAATAATCTTTCGTGATATATACACAATTTCTTATCAAAATTTGATTGAATTTATCAATAACGTCTCCTGATTTCTTGAAGAAAAAGATCTACTTCAAAATCTAACAGGCTCTTTCTTGTCCAGTAAACACTTCAGTGTGTCTTTGACATCTATCACGATCTCAGGTTTCCATGTGGACACACCTGGGTGAGTAAATTGTTTTCTACACTGGAGGTGGTCATTATGGAAATTCCACAAACGTCAAAATATATGAGGGTTAATGCATTAGGTAAATTAAGTCACAAGAGAAATTTTACAGATGCAGGAAGCTATTCCTGAATGGACATCTTTTAAGGAAAATCTATTCTGTTCTCATAAGATCAGCATTCTTCAGAGTCCTGTAACACATGAAAATCAGCTGCTCCACGTGACATAAGACTCAAAGTAAACTGGCAATAAATCTGAACGTATTCCATTTACGGGCTTACAGAACAAGAGTGTACATTTTTCAGCCTTGCTGCACACTTGGGATGGATAGCAGCAGCCTTGTGAAACTGGTGGAACTGAACAACTTTCTTTTCTCTTTAGTTACCATAGTGTATTTCCAATTCCGAGAGACTATATTCGACACTGTCGTCATCATTCAAGGTCAAATCTAAAAGAAAAATAGTAGAAAGGGCAAAAACAATTCCACATTGGTTTCGGAGCTTAAAGCGATGAGATTTTATTATCTATCATTTGTAGAGTTTTGATATATATAAAAGCAGTAAAAATCTTAATGATCAAGTTACGTCACAATGAAGAAAATTCTCTCTCTCTCTCTCCCTCCCTCAAAAACCAGTAATGCTCTAAGCTCGTTCCCCACACAAGTTCATGATAGGGACCGTTGTCGTTCTCACAAAAAAGGGGAAAAGAGTAAATTATTTTCAGCGCTATTTTGTAAAAGCGAGGAAGTTCGTCCTTTCTTTTATCACCCCCTAAATTCAATAATGGGAGGGAACCCGTCAGTTGATTGTGTGTGCTCCGTTTAGGTATTCAGAAAAGAATGATAAATGCTTTTTAAATCAACTTGGTGGCTTAAGCCTTACACGTTGTACTTATTGTCTTCTTTTATTAAAAATACCCATGTCAGCATAAGACGTTCCTGTATACACTTTATATTTCTTTATTTGAATTGGTATCTAATAGAATATTGCTAAATAAGTTTGCCTCATTGCACGACTTACAATTTTACATGGCAGTTAGAAAATTAAATTAAGTTACATTTCAACAGTAAACACATCGTTACTAATTACATTGAAATAAAAAGTATGAAGTTCTATTAACCTAAAGTAATGCAGTTTCATTAAACTTAGATAAATAAGAAAATGACTATATAAAGTAATGCATAAGAACTCGCTCTTCCGGACGGTCAGCATCCCCATTTCTTGCCCCCGTCATATTCTTTTGTTGAATGTGTGAAAATCAAACAGTATCTACATGAAAATGCAGGAGGTCCTTTGACAAGCAGCGTAACCCCACACGCAAACATTCTACGACAAAGGCTTTAACCTCTAAAAGGGTGACCATATATCAAACTTACGCTCTACAAGGGAAGCGTTGTCGATCTGCGGCTAAACTCTTTCCTATTGGTCGGCAGTCCTTTGATCGACCAATAGACGGGCAAAATTAGATGGATATTTATCGGTCACAGCTGAAGGGATTCAGCAACCTACAGTACGTCCGAACGTCAAAGAATGGTTATATCTTTATCAGGGTCCGTAATGTCTTCATCGAGAAATTTCCATATAAATTTTCTCAGGTGGTTCTGACTCGGGCCTTGTAAATTCTGTTAGCTAGGTCTCTCTCAAGTGTATCGCTCGATGTGATGTTGTTAAATCTGCGATGATAATTAAGGAATGTTCCATTAACTAGTCAGAGAAGTGGACTTGGAAAATTTACGACTACGATTATCTGGCTGTGTTTACTAAAACGCTGTATCGGTTTCCATGATTAAATAGCCGTGTACACTGTAAATCAATATCGTTGGTTATATATCAAAGGAGAGAGAGAGAGAGAGAGAGAGAGAGAGAGAGAGAGAGAGAGAGAGAGAGAGAGAGAGAGAGAGAGAATGGTACCTTCCATAAGTGAATGGCCAACAAGAGAGAGAGAGAGACTTCCATATGAGAATGGCCAATGAGAACTTGAGAGAGAGAGAGAGAGAGAGAGAGAGAGAGAGAGAGAGAGAGAGAGAGAGAGAGAGAGAATGGTACCTTCCTTAATGTGAATGGCCAACGAGAAGAGGGAAAGAGAGAGAGAGAGAGAGAGAGAGAGAGAGAGAGAGAGAATGGTACCTTCCATATGTGAATGGCCAATGAGAGAGAGAGAGAGAGAGAGAGAGAGAGAGAGAGAGAGAGAGAGAGAGAAAACCTATACCTGCGGAAGCTGTTTTAAAGCTACGACATTAAGATAACCTTTTTCTTTTTTTTATCTGACCGGCGTTAACAATGACCCTATAAAACCTACCTTTCGGCCTACCCCTTCTCGAAGAAAATCCCGTGGACCGCAATTTTCTCTTAACCCTAAAGTGCCCCTCTTCCTTAACTAGAGTGTGACAAACTGAAATCCACCTGTGTACAGCTACTGTAGCTCCTCGTTTGGTGAAAGGCGGCCCGCAAACAATTACCTTCGGTTGTTTACTCGTAATTGTTTTGGCCTCGATGTTCATTGTGAGCCGAGAGTGACGGTTGTTTGTTGTTATTTGGCTAAACTCCTATTTGGGCAGCGAGGCACTTGCTTATTATAACAGCCCATTGCTAGACACTATTCCCATTGGAGGAAGTGTTTGTTATTATAAACAAGTAAATCAACTTCGGCGCAGTCGAGTTTTCTGTACATCGTATAATCAAGACCACCGAAAACAGATCTATCTTTCGGTAGTCTCAGTATTAATGCTGTATGAGTCGCGGCCCATGAAGCTTCAATCACGGCTCGGTGGTGGCCTATCCTAGATCGTTGCCAGAAGCACGATTATGGCTAAATTTAACCTTAAATAAAATAAAAAAAACTACTGAGGCTAGAGGGCTGCAATTTCGTATGTTTGTTGATCAGAGGGTGGATGATCAACATACCAATTTGCAGCCCTCTAGCCTCGGTAGTTTTTAAGATCTGAGGGCGGACAGGAAAAGCCGGCACAACAGTTTGCTTTTACAGAAAGCTAAAAAGAAACTATGAAAAGCCATATACCTTTAGAATAAAAACGAGTCCTCTTTTAAAAGAAAGCGTTCGTGTAGGGCAATGAAAAAGTTTTGTATGTAGATAAAAAAAGAATCCACAAACAATAAAATGAAGAAAAAATATAAATAAAAAAACTTCAAATACCCATCAAACGAGCCTCCTACTTTCCTCTTTTATTGCGGAAGTAAATTTGACTTTACTCCTGTCCATTCATAATGAACCTCTGTGGTCATGAAACTCATTTTCTTTAGCCGCAGCAAATATAAACATTTTAGATAATTTTTCTGCTACAGATATTTACTCCGAAAAGTTATGGCTACGATTATCTGGCTGGTTTTACTGAAACTTTCTTTATTTTTTTTCCTCGAGCACGTTGAACATCTTAAACAATTCTTGGTGAATGTAGGTGTACTGGGTGGATCTTGAACGGGAACGTTAGTTAACAACAGGGATCCAGACTATATAACAAATACCTTATTAACAATGTTAACAATGGACATGTATTCTTTGGACAGAAACCAAAAAACCCACCAAACTTGTATAACAAATTTCCACATAGCAGAATACTCACAGGTGAAATAAGGAAAAAAAGTATAACGAACAAAGAAATAGAAGCGATTAGAATTATATATGAAAAAAATCCCAACGTCCTAACATATAGATACATAATTAAACAAAGGAAAGGGTACCTGGGTGTGCCCTCCAGTAAGGGGGAACCCGTGGAAAGACATGCTACAAAGGGCCTGGCACGTCCCAAGGTTTATGCAAGTTAGATATAAGGTAACTGCACTGCGTACGGCGGCTAAATGTTCCATCTGAGGTAACTTAGTAGTTACAACTACTGGCTTGAAGCAATGAAGCAAAACGTAACTGAAAAGACAGGATGATGAACGACACCAACTTGACTATTTACTTAATCTACCTTAGGCCTACAAGATATTAAAGGACAGAGTCTCTTTTTTTTTTTTTTTTTGGAAGGGGCGGGGGTTCTGAGAAGCTGTTATGTTGGAATTTAAATTTTATCACAAGAGAAGCTAGTTAATTGGGCACCCCTGCTCATCCTAAGGCATATAGCACACGACACGTGTCCAAAAAGATTGAGTCACAAAGAGAAACAACCACTGCAAAAGACGTTAAACGACAGTAAATGGGAGAAAAAGAGATAAAGCTTCATAGGTATGAGTTTCTGTAGCACTCTGTAACCTGCGAAAGCATTGTGGGTGATACTGACCACTTAAGTTCTTAAAACTTGTATGAAATAGGTTAATATCTAATAACTTTTTATGATCTTTATTTTTTATGTAAACATATCAGACAACATAAAAATAGCATCTAGTCAGGCTATCAACTTACTAAACACTGATCCTTTCATGTAAAGTTGAATACAAAAATTCATGCATCCACAGGTCAAAATCTCAACTTTTTACTAAATATTACGGTTCCAATGGTAAAGTCGGTCTGTTAACATTTAGCATTTGATATAAAAAATTCCTCTGAAGTAATATGAATCCGCAAAATCACAAGGGTGGCAGTGGCAAACAATAAATTGCTGGTATCATTAATATTGTGCTGTGAACATAAGGTAATAATATTTTTAAGTATTTATTTCTCTTACTCATATTAGGTAAAGAAAGCCACCGAAAAAGCGGTTGTTTATGCGATTGCTATGGCGATTAAAATAAATAAAATGATACAATCTTTCGTGAGGCTTAGTCCTCTTCATGACGAAAGTGTCCTTAGAAATCATGAGCATGATTTTGGATCAAACTGAGGACTTCTCACTTCCTTCATTGACTGGTAAAGAAAAATGATTCTGTTTCTGATCTTTTTTCAAGAACGAAAAATATGACGAAAGTATTCTCAATCGGAATTATCCTATAATAGAGAAATCCTTATGACTTATCTGTGGGGGTCTATTAGCTTTAGCACTGACTAGTGTTATTTTTCTTTTGTTGTTTTCAACAAATTTACTCTTTATTATTGATGCTAACGCGTACAGTTCTACAGTTATCTGCAATCTTGAGATACAATACTAGTACTTTACCGTTTCCAGTTAACTGGGCACATTACCTGTTAAGGTGTATGGAGAACCAATTTAATTAATAGAGATTATAATGCAGAATTCGATTGACAAAGGTTCCTATCCATAGGAAACATGTTCAAGATATTTAATCCTCGACGTGCGCCATTGATACTGTTTTCTTTTACAGCTTATTTCAACAATCAAGTGAAAAGAGGGTGTGAGGCCAGGAACATCCTTCAGGCTGGGAAGAGGTAAAAGAATGGATGTAATGGAATGATAGTGAATCTGACCAAACCTTCTTTAGTTAGAAAAGAAGAAACATGATGAATAGCACTGTTGTCACCTGCTTCATAAAGAGTAATCGACTGGAAGTTTGTAGGTTGTTAGACAAAGATCCCCTCACTAGTAATTTACAAATTTTATATTTATACGTAGTTCTGAGCAAAATTTACGTGGAAAACGATGAACAGGGGAAAAGACTTATTCTGCTGGGATTAGGAGGAAAAATGTATACAATTTATCTCTCTCTCTCTCTCTCTCTCTCTCTCTCTCCCCTCCCCCCGGTGATTTTGGACCAGATGACGACATCCTCCTCTTTGTCGTAAAGAGTACTATTAATGTATTTGGTAATCTAAAAAAAAAGTGATAAGCCTTTTCAGTCTGAATATTCAACACATTTCATGTCACTTGCCTCCATGAGTTCATATTCAGCTTAGGTTGTTGAATTAGTCAGATTATTCAGGCCATTGCACTGCTAAAGGATTTTTTTCCTCATTCAGTCTCGACGAATTTTTTGTGGTTTTCGGAGAAGTGCTTCTCTCTCAGTTACTAATTTTTCTACATAATTTACAGCTTTCAGGTTACCTCTTCTCCTTTTTGTGCCTTTGTCAAGATATTTTTTTCTTCTTCCTGTGAATAATGCTATCTTTATGATTTAGATAAGTTTAACACTTACCAAGGTACAGTCTTCTGCTATTCTGGAAACAGTACACACACACACACACATATACAGTACATATATATATATATATATATATATATATATATATATATATATATATATATATATATATATATATATATATATATATATATATATATATATATATATATATATATATATATATATATATATATATATATATATGTGTGTGTGTGTGTGTGTCTGTGCGCGTTGTTTTTGTGTATGTGTATAT
The DNA here is from genome assembly GCF_040412425.1 of Macrobrachium rosenbergii. Taxonomy (NCBI): domain Eukaryota; kingdom Metazoa; phylum Arthropoda; class Malacostraca; order Decapoda; family Palaemonidae; genus Macrobrachium; species Macrobrachium rosenbergii. Next base: position 19,586,549 of record NC_089754.1, read on the forward strand.
ACATACACACATGCTTAAATAATGACAAACACACATACATGTATGTATATATACATTATATATATATATGTATATATATATACATATACGTATGTATGTATGTATACATATCGCACGCCAGTTTAATCACAGCATAAAGATTTTCCCGAAAGAGAGGCGAGGAAAGGGAAGCGTGAACGCACCGACTGGGCTGAATACCGAAAGCGCTGGTGTTGACGTGCGTGAATAATGGGGGAGGCGGCGCAGGCATATTAACCGATGATACAGATCGCTTCCAACATCATTCTGCGAGTGATCGATGCCTCTTTCACTCAGCTGGGATAAGGGGAGAGAGAGAGAGAGAGAGAGAGAGAGAGAGAGAGAGAGAGAGAGAGAGAGAGAGAGTAATTACTTTATTAATCTATCTGCGAATGATTTAATGTATGTCAATAGTTTGTATGTATACAGACGGACGTATACACATACACAAATTGAGAGCCTACTATGATTTTTGTTAAGTACTAGGACAGGTGAGATAACGAGAGGCAATATACATAGCCACTTCAGATATGTGGTCTTTCTATTTAACACAGAGAAAGGATATATATATATATATATATATATATATATATATATATATATATATATATATATATATATATATATATATATATATATATATATATATAGTGTACATATACACAATCTGTAAATTTAATAAAAACAGATGAAAGTAGCAGCAGATATTAACAAACACGATACTTAATGTCGGATGCAGGTGACAGGAAGGTAGATAAATAAAAAAAAAAAAATCCTTTCAAGAAAAATGCCAGTCAACAATGAAGACCATTGAAATACATGTATCGGTTTGGTAGAGTGGCGGCGGCGCAGCGCTGTGTACTGAGGTGAATCGAGGTTTGGGAGAGAGAGAGAGAGAGAGAGAGAGAGAGAGAGAGAGAGAGAGAGAGAGAGAGAGAGAGGTGTGGGGTGGAGGAGGGGTGAGGTGGGAGATCAAAGTGTGATGTGGAGCATGGAAGGCAACACATCACAAAACATCGAATAATCACTTTGAGTGGAATGGTGAAGGAAGGGCGTAGCGTAGCACACCTGCTGCTGGGGATGCTGGTTTAGTAAGTGGTGCTGACGCAAACACCACAAAAGGACTTTGTCTGCTCGTTGCGTCTGATTAAAAAGAGATAAAAATAATGGGGAAAATAAAGGGGAAAAATAGTGTCCAGCTGATACGTTATCAGAGGATGCGATAGCAAAGAGAGGGAGGCTACTTGTGGATAAAACTGAATGAGATTTTTTGTTATTGTGTGTGCTCATAATGGATGAATCGTGATGGTCGGTGGCGATAAGAAGGAATTGTGTCCTGATTAATCATATAGCTTTATTAAGGTTAACCTACTACGAAAAATCACCTTGGAATACTATTAAATTTTCCACAAAGAATAAGTATAGCTTAATAAGAAAATTCTATCATTTTATCTCAGCAATGCAGCGATTCACCACAGATTGCATGCATTCGTTACCACGAAATCTTTGAGTAAATTTAAATTAGGGAACTAAAAATCTGCCTTAACAGACTACTCTGTATGGAAGTGCACTGTACAGCGTCTTGTTCAGTTATGATATGTATATATATATGTATGTATATATATGTATATGTATATATATATATATATATATATATATATATATATATATGTATATATATATATATACATATATATATATATGTATATGTATATATATATATATATATATATATATATATATATATATATGTATGTATATGTATGTATATATATATATATATATATATATATATATATATATATATATATATATATATATATATATATATATATATATATATATATATATACATATATATATACGTGTGTGCAAACTGAAACTTGAAAAATACACAATTACATACACGATTCTCTGTTTGTTCTGTTTTCTTACACATGTTTTCAAGTATATTCTCTCTCTCTCTCTCTCTCTCTCTCTCTCTCTCTCTCTCTCTCTCTCTCTTACATACTCAAGCACACACAAATTTGCCCTTATGTTGATGTGAATGAATTAAGAATATAAAATCGGAAAATATAAAAAGTTAGAAGAGTTCATTTACCTCTGTGCAGTTCAGTCATGTAGACAGAATTTACCCACATAGCCTATCTGGGGTAATTTCTGACTGTTATCCAACGCAATGCGGAAGTACAATTAGTCTACAGAATAAGGCCAAGGCGTGGCAGGTCATGCTTAGTTAGCCAGACAGGTACATTTTAGCTACATACCTAAATCACACAGACCAAAATGCATTTTATTCTATATTCTGTTTTACATTATTTATGATCTTTTTACACAACGGACAAACTATGGGCACGTCTTGCAAAGTAAGAATCTTATCTATATAAATACTCAAGCTGGAAAGTGTTGGAAAGACGGTTTAATTTGAGCGATAATGAAATTAGTACGAGAGAGTGAAGTAAAGTTGAATAACAAATATTGGAATAACCGATTGATCTTTATGTTAAACAAAAAATAAAAACATTTTCACTCTTGTTCAGGACGCTGATATGGAATTTTATTTTGCTACTGCAGTAAAAAAAATACAGAGGTAATGAAAAAAGCAGTGTTGCATTACAAAACAGCATTACAAGGCTACTGATTATTACAGTATGCCACGTAATAATCTGTTAACTGCTTATCAAAATGTACTGATAGGTCGTGAATAGTTCAGTTTACTGCTTATCAGAAAGTACTGACAGATTTGAATAGCTGCTTATAAATATCACAGTAAACAGATACTGTTCATTCATATCAAAGGAATGATTAAACTTTCAGAACGCGTTGGGAAAGAAAGGATGATGATTTATGAAAAGACGATTTATGAAAAATAAATTCAATTTTATTAGAAAAACTCGAACACCAGGACATCTACAGATCACTGGCTGATACCAAGAATAAGGTATTTCTGAGAACATTGCTGGAGATAAAGAAAGAGTCACAATTACCTCTGTGTACTACAGTAAAAAAAAAAAAGTAAATAAGTATAAACTAGACACGAAATTGCACAGATACAAAAATGGATTTCACCTTGTGTATTTTGCTTTGTAGAAAGAATGTCGATTATGCTAAATGATTTAGTTGTTAAAAAAGCAAAGCAACTAAATAATGCCTGGAGGGGTTTCAAGTCATCAGACTTCATAAAAACTAACATACACTCATATCCATATACATACATACATAGGCCTACATACATACATACATGTATATTCTGTATATATACACATATACATATACATATTTGCGTGTGTGCACGTGAGTGCAAAATTTAATATAAAAGATTTGGAAGACTCGCATGCTATCCAAACTGAGATTCCCTCGGCAGCTGCAATATTAATTCATAAGCACTCATGCATTTAAGCACCTGGTCTAAACTGTGGGGAGTAGCAGTGAAAGGGAACTACACAACTTAAACCACACAACTGAATATGTTATTTTGCATTAACATTAGTTCTGTGTAAAAGAGAAAAGCATCGTATGCCTTTCAAGAGGCAACCAAAGTCACCCATTCAAGGATGAAATCAGGAAGTGCGCTAAGCGACCGTCGTTTGTCGGCTTCATAAATGCCGGAAACACATTCTCCACTCATAAATTTTTCCCGGGATCGATTGCCCCGGCCGTAAGGCGTTTGGATCCCCCTTTGGCTGGACCTATTATTATTTAATTTGATACGTGATATATCGAACTACGCATGCGAGAACGTAATTTGTTTCCCATGGGCAGTACGTCACCTGTCACGCCACTTAGCCTTCCTGATGGGTAATCGATGTCATTATCTGTCGAAAAACAAGCGAATCATCTGTCGCTGGAGATGATGACTGGAATATGCAACAAAGTGAATGAAGATAATCTCCACAATTAATCTTCTGTTTCTTATTCCGTTCTCACTTTATATATATGTAATATCCAGCTGCACAAGTTACCAGCGTATGAACAGCAATGCTGAATTACTTAATTACTCTTACAGTCGATTATCCTGTTGCATTAGGAGTTGGAGATGAACTGGATTCTGAATATTTTCACAGAACGCTTTCTCATATGGAAATAAGGCAAATTCTACCTTCTGCTTCCAAGTCAAGTAACCCTCTGGACACAAAATAAGAGTAGAATATACTTTATCATTGCTGATGAAAGAAAATCTCTGAAAACCGTAAATTTGAGGAATACTGATTTTCACAAGGTAAATGTGGGAAGAGGTGGCTCGAGCAGTGTCTCAAGAGGAGTTCGGTGATGGGAATATTCCAGGCCAGGCTAAAATTAATATGAAAATAAATACAAAAGGTAGCAGGCTTACCAAAGACTACGAGATCATGGGTTGAAATATTACGTCTGTGAGATAGGCCCATCTGCAATGAGGTAAGTGAATTGTATTATTATTATTATTATTATTATTATTATTATTATTATTATTATTATTATTATTATTATTATTATTATTATTCAAGAGATTAACCCCATTCATATGGAACATGCCGCAGGGGCCACTGTCTTGAAATTCAAGCTTCCAAAGAACATGGTGTTCATTAGAAAGAGGTAACAGAACGTAATGAAGGTAATAGGAAATACAGAAAGAAGAGATCACTTATAAAAAAAAATTAACAAATTAGACAAGAAATAGAAAAAATGTGATTACACTACAAGGAGAACTGTATTAGGGTAGTAATGCATTTCATCTTTGCTTAAACTTCCGTAGTTCCAAATGCACGACATCTTCAGGGAGGCTGTTCCACAGTTCAACGTTATGAGGAATAAAGGACCTCTGGAACTGAGAAGTTCGACAGCGAGACACATTTACGAACTATATTCATTATCATAAGTGTAAGGACTGAACCTAATGTGTAATGAAAGTTCCAAGCGAGAACGAGAGTGTGTAAGCAAAGGAAAAGAACAGCACCTAAGGAGGGATCTGATGTCAGACTATCTGGCCAGTCCAAGGACCTTAGCCCAGCTACTACTTTTGTGAAAAAGTTACAGCCTGCACTAACACAGCTAAAATTAGTCGTGCAGATAACTCGGTTGATTATTTATCTCATAGTCTTAAGAACCAAATAGTTCTTTATGCTGATATCCATACAGATAACCACTTGAGCTTTCTAATGATATTACTGATATCCACTTGATCTTTCTAATTTTCCAATGATACCCACTTGACCTTTCTAATTATATTACTGATAACCACTTGATCTTTCTAATGATATTACTGATATGCACTTGATCTTTCTAATTATATTACTGATAACCACTTGATCTTTCTAATGATATTACTGATATGCACTTGATCTTTCTAATTATATTACTGATAACCACTTGATCTTTCTAATGATATTAGTGATATCCACTTGATCTTTCTAATTATATTACTGATAACCACTTGATCTTTCTAATGATATTAGTGATATCCACTTGATCTTTCTAATGATATTACTGATATCCACTTGATCTTTCTAATTTTTCACTGATATCCACTTGATCTTTCTAATTATATTGCTGATATTCACTTGATCTTTCTAATGATATTGCTGATATCCACTTGATCTTTATAATGATATTACTGATATGCACTTGATCTTTATAATATTTTACTGATATCCATTTGATCTTTCTAAATATATTACTGATATCCACTTGATCTTTCTAATTGTATTACTGATATCAACTTGATATTTCTAATATTACTGAAATCCACTTGATCTTTCTAATGATATTACTGGTAGTGACTTACTATTTCTGATGATATTACTGATATCCACTTGATCTCTCTAATTATATTACTGATATCTACTTGATCTCTTTCTAATTATACCCTTAACAACTCAAATGATTTTCGGTTTTTCCTAAGAGTAAAACTCTTAGAAAAACCGGTAGAGAATATAAAAGACTCCTGATACTTTGAACGTGATATCGTGGTAACTCATTCTCTCATGAAATGTCACGATCTCATAACGCCAAATATCTGTTTTTTTATTTATTTTTATTTATTTATTTTTTTAGGCTGTGAAAGAGTTTCCCTGGAAAAGTAATTTCCGGGTGATATTCGTAAAACTTCTCTTATGCAGATTTAGACTACCATCCACCATGTTGCTCTTTAGTTATTTACTGAGTTTATTTATATTTGTTTTCTCGATTTTTAATTTTCTTTACACATGGCCAGCTTTTCCTGTGGAAGATTAGCTCTGTGGGTAATAGCTTTGTTACATAAGTAGCTGTACACAATTCTAAAAAAAAAGGATAATAACGGTGACCATTCACCTAATATTTTTAAAAACTAATTTATCTATATCTGATCCCGTTTTACAAGGAATTAATGTTTCAAGTAAGTTAAAACATTAATTCCCTGTAAATCGGGATCAAATATAAATAAATCAGGCTTTAAAAATGTTAGGTAAAAGTTCGCTGTTATTATCTTTTTTTAAAAATTTGTACAGCTACTTATGGAGCAAAGCTATTACCCACAGAGTAATCTTCCACAGGAAAAGGTAGGCATGTGTAAACAAAAAGTAAAAATGCGCCGAAGTTTCTTCGGCGCAATCGAGTTTTCTGTATAGTGTGTGAAACTCTCAGCTACGCTCAGTTGCTCCCAAGATGCGGTCGAGTGATCGAGTGAAGGTACGTGGCAGACGCCTCCGGAAAGCGCTGCCAGTCTCACGATCCATGGCTAACCTTAACCTTAAATGAAATAAAAACTACTGAGGCTAGAGGGCTGCAATTTGGTATGCTTGATGATTGGAAGTGGATGATCATCGTACCAATTTGCAGCCCTCTAGCCTCAGTAGTTTTTAAGATCTGAGGGCGGACAGAAAACGTGCGGACGGACAGACAAAGCCACCTTAATAGTTTTATTTTACAGAAAACTGAAAATGAAATGATTTTTGCTGAGACCCTCTCACGGTGTCAGAGATCACCTTTATCGTCAAGATTATGCATCAAACGTGAGTTGTGTAGCACAGCACAAGAAATTAAATAGCCATGTGTTACATGAACTTGTAAGAAATATTCTACATCTTTTTGGCGGTCTGGCTTTATCGTCTAGTAATATTCGAGCCGATATTCCTGATTAAACTTTTACAACGGCCAAAAATGAAATTTTTTTAAAAAGGAAACTTTAGTTAATTTTCTTTCTTGTCATCATCAACGGTCTAATGCAACTCCACATATTAGGCACAGCTGAGAAGACTTAAAAAAAAAAGAGAACGATAATAAAGTGAGCAGTCAGTCCTTGGACATATTACAAGTGAAGGAAAAGCTATTTACATCACGGGTTAGCACAGTAGATAAAAGAGGAAGTTCACGGATTCACTGGTGAAAAGAGGAGTGGCTGAGGCAGCCAGAAGGCTATTTGACCAATGCAAAAGTCAAGATAGGCAGATGTTTACGCTAGAGAGAAAAGGGTAAAAATGTTGCTACTTGTGAAGATCAATGATGACGTTCTTGATCGGAGCCCTAGGATGCTTGTCATAACTCAGTTATCTACCTTCTTTTTCTGTGACTGAAAATGGGTCACTTTTGTTGTACATATCTTGTTAAACTTTTCTGGTTGATTTGGTAAGCAATCTTCAAGCGACCTGTCATAGGCATAATCGTCACAGAATGTAAATTACAGGTTCCAAAATAAATAACCCCTAATAACTCACCGAGACATCTCCATGAAATAAATTTCTTGACTCATGCCGCAACTAGCAGCAGATGCCAGTGTTCCTTCCCTACCTTAACCACAAGTGATTGTAAAACCAGTAACACTAACACACAATCATCCTTACTCCAATTATTCAAAAAGGAAAACAAGAAGAGAACAGGTTCTTTTCCGAGAACAGTCCATATAAGATCAACGGATCAGTTTCACTGCGCACTTCCATAACAGAGATTCGATATGACAAATCATGTGATACTGTCCAGTGAAGTACTGTTTTCAACCTTCTCTGGACTGTGAGCTGGCAGCATGTTTAAAAACTCCGGCAGTTGGCTTCGGATGTGTACCTCTAAACTTACAGTACTACCATTATTATGCTGTTATAGTATGTTATCCATAATCATATAAGCCTTTATGTAAAACAAATATTGGAGGAATGAAAGGTGTTGTTGCCTTCTGTGACCATATTCTCACATTTTTTCTACCTGTTCAAATTTTAAACTTTCATGTTCCTTTGATACAATTTACTATAGGTGCATGTTTAACATTTGATGATGCTTGGTTTTTTAGGGTTTCATAATGTAACATAACGTTCATCACCTACCTGCTATAGTTTGTCAACTGCTCTCAACTTTCAATTACCACAGAATCAACTCTGAGGATCTTGGACTTGTCATCGTATGGCGATCCTGTGACCCCGTCAAACTCAGCAGTTTAAAAACGTTGTTTCTACAGATTTCTCTCCAAGGCATTCCTGCAAAGATTTCTAATGTTAGACATATATAAACCTCTCAATTCTATTAGCATTTGAGTCTACCCCAGAATTTTGTAAGAGAAGTTGCATCTTGAATCTATGCTGTATATAAGTTTATTTGTAATAAATACTTTTCTCTTTCTTCTTGGTAAAATTTCATTCTGACAATACCAATCTCCTTCTGAGGCACTGAACTCATACGAAGTGCTTCCTCCCGTACCTCTCTGATTAACAGGTTGTAAGTAAATGTTATTTACTTAATTAGTGATGCTAACCATACCTCATCAAGGTCCTCTTCGGGTGTAAGGAATCTTCACCATTACTGCCTAATCTGCTCAGTAGGTTCTACTTCAGTCACTGGTCTGCTGGCCTGAAATGATTCCCACTTCCGATATTCAGCAAAAATAAACAAATCATTGTCATTTTACTCAGTTACTGTTTCCTTTCCTTTCCTCATAAACTTTGCAATGATAATGCCATTTTCGTCTTTCTTGTTTTTTGTAAGATTTTCTGATTTATGAATAAGGATGCTTCCTTTGTGGATGAACCCCAAAATCACTTGGATATTTAGATCTAAAAATATTAAGAAGTGTTACGAGGATTGGAAATTCTTAAACATAGTTAGAGTGCATATGAATTGTGCTTACACGCACCTTAAATTATATATATATATATATATATATATATATATATATATATATATATATATATATATACACATATATATCTATATATATATATATATATACAATATATATATATATATATATATATATATATATATATATATATATATATATATATATATATATATATATATATATATATATATATATATATATTATTCATATGTGTATATACATACATATATATGTATACATATAAACATATAGTATATATACACATTTAATATATAATAGTACATATATATACAGTACATATACACACATACATATACAAACATTAATCCACACATATTACTTAACATCGAATTGACTTCGCCATGGGAATAACTTTCACCCGCCGAAAGGCCAAGGTTCAAACCCTGGCCGGGGCAGAAGCACCTATCAAAAGTAATTCTCTTTGTGTGTAAATTATCCCCAAGGGATGGCTAATTTGAATTAGTGATATTTGTGGCTTAACATTTGCGAATAAAAAAAGTCACGCGTGTATTAGTAACATAACACACACACACACACACACACACACATGTATATATATATATATATATATATGTATATATATATATATATATATATATATATATATATATATATATATATATATATATATATATATATATACATATACATATACACAAAGTGGGTCACAAAAATGTCTTTAATGTTTCAGGATTATCTCAATCTGCTTTAAAATGAGCTAAATACAGACATTTATTGCTCTCTTATGGCGTCTGCAGTTAATTCACAATCAAAGGCAACATTTTCTGAGCGTTTGGTTAATTGTACTACACAAATGCTTGCTTTGTTTCCTGATTATTACTCACAAATATTCCTTTCATTCATTACTACATCCAGATAGTTGATGTTTTGATAATTTTCTTGAGAAATTTAATCCTGTCTTGCAAGTATCTTTATTAACAATTTAGTCCGCATGGGATTCTAAGCCTGATTAATCTTTGCTGATTTAATAGATCATTGAATAAATTTCATCTTGTTAGTTTTCACTTGGGATTTAATATCTCATTCTTCTTTACTTTTAACGTGCTTTTTGCCCAATACATACTTTTGATTTTCACAGTCCTGCCTGACATCATGGGATTAAATACGAGCCTCATTGTAATTAATATATTCAATTTGTTTGTTATGTTTTTCTTTACAGTGGCTTTGTTTTGTGTGGAGTTTAATTTGCTTTTTAGTTATTGATTAATATAATTTCATCGGATTTTATTAGTTTTCACATCGAGGCTCCATTTAATAGATCTCATTGTAATGAATAAATTTAATCTTACTAGAATCTGCTTGGAATTCAACAAACCTGACTGCAATGAATAAATTTAATCTTATTAATCTTTACATGGGATTTAATAGACCTCATTATCATGAATAATTTAAACTTTTTTATTATTCGCATGGGATTTGATAGACTTCATCGTAATGACTAAATTGAATTATGTTTCTGACACCATTATGTAATTATATATTATATATATAATTATATATATATATATATATATATATATATATATATATATATATATATATATATATATACACATACACACACACACACACATATATATATATATATATATATATATATATATATATATATATATATATATATATATATATATATATATATATATATTATGTCCAATGGAGGTCAAAAGGGCTGGCATAATCTCAAGATTAAGAGAATGAATGTGTCGTGCTCGTTAAGATACCTCAAGTTGACGGATGGTAAACTGCACCCACTGTGAATTCACCGTTGCTGCAATTAAGATATGTGCTTTAGATTTCGACGACCTCTGCTTGTGTGACGTCACATGCTTTCTTTACATGACTGGGCACAGTCGAGCACTGTGCCCTTCCCGTTCTGTCACCAAACTTTCTTAACAAGTTTTCACCCAAACAGACGTAGAAGTTAGGTTAAATAAAAGCATGTCAAAAAAAAAAAAAGCCTTTGTACCTACCTGCTCTTAAAGCTTGGCTGTTTTTATCGAGATGGAGTATATATACCTTTGAAATAATTTTGCTGATTTATGGAACGTAAACCCACCTTATTTGGTAGATCATTGTCCAACCTAAAAAATATAGTATTAATAATAATAATAGTAATAATAATTATTATTATTATTCAGAAGATGAAATCTATTTATATGAAACAAGCCCACAGAGACTCTTGACTTGAAATCAAGCCTCCAAAGAATATTGTGCTCATTAGGAAGAATTAAGAGGAGGTAAAGAGAAATACAGAAAGAATAAGAATGAAAAAGAAAGAATAAAAACAATAACAGACTGTGCATTAACCTGAAGTCACGTACAAGTAATGAATTCCGACACAATATAATAATAATAATAATAATAATAATAATAATAATAATAATAATAATAATAATAATAATAAAACCATGTTTGAGAAACTAACCTTCAGACAAGTAATTTCAAAGAAAGTTTTGGCCTAACATTTCCGGGAAAAGGACAATAATTGGCAATCACCTGTCAGTTTAAAAAGATGAAGCTCTTTCTGTACAAATAACACGTTCAAAGCTCTTTGGAACTCTTAGTACAGTTTGCTTCAAAATAATACATGTTTAAGGCAAGATAATGCTTACTTTTCCAAAGGCTTCACACGTCAAAATATTACATAAGCGTTCAAAAACAAGACGACAAACTTTATAACATATACCAGGCATATCATAAATGAGTATAAAGAAGGATAAAAATCTTGACATATGTCACGTCAAATGAATATCTTGACATCAAGATTTATTGATCATTATCTTAGGAGATAGTTTAGACCGTAATCTATCCTTTCAACAAAACAAACTACAATGCAAAAGGAAAACGAATCGCTGATAATTATGAAGTACCCCGAGCCACGAAAATCACATGACAATACCCGAGGCTAAAGGAAAAAATACGGAAAAAAATATTACTGATATGAGATAGGAATAAATCTCCTATCTGTGTTAAAAAAGAATAAAATCTGATATTGTGATCTCGTAATGAAGCGGGCACGGAGGAGATACCCGATCCTTGCCAGACGACCGCAGGAATGCCCTGTCCTTCGTCCCGCTCTCTCTCTCTCTCTCTCTCACCTAGGGCATCTCTCATTGATGCCAGTCGTCGCTTACCCCAACTCTCCAGCAGCCCCGCCCCTCCCCCCACCCCCAGCCCCCTCTCTCTCTCTCTCTCTCTCTCTCTCTCTCTCTCTCTCTCTCTCTCTCTCTCTCTCCTACCTTCTAAGCTTCTGGCCATTTTATCTCACTGTGCTTCACATTTCCCCTCTAACAGTGCCTCTTTAAAATGCTCATTTAATCTTCTAAACTTAGTGAAGATTGCAGCTCTCATTAGTTTTGCTTAGATCTTTATCTTTCCCCCATAATATTATTGCATTTCATTGAAATTTTTTTCCAGAATTTATTAATGTCGACTGCACAGACTTTTTCTCACCCCAGGTTTTTCAGCAATACAAGAAGTACTTTAAATGTAATGAGTTTAGCATTAAAATTTCCTTTCAATATTTATGGTCATAAAGATTTTATGCACCTAGTCCTTCCAGTCTCCCATAACTTGATAGGCAAACTTCATATCTTTAAAAATATTTTAGGTAAAATGAACCATTCAACTAAGAACCTTATCCCTTCTTTAAGACGTAAGGGTTATAACTGTATGATTATTCTCAACTCTATGCAATTAAACTAAAAAAAAGGGAAAAAATCAAGGTTGAATTTACTAATAGTTAATTCCATGATGATACGAAATATTTGCATAGAAATTTATTTATTTCTAATCTTAACTGAATAGTACCTTGCAGCACGTTGAAAAGCAGCTCATGGCTGTATGTTAACATTTCCACTTACCCAAGTATTGAAGCAACCAAGTTAGGGTAAACGTGGATTTTAAAGTCATATTTGTATTAATATAAAGAATTTCATACGCTCTGGTACTCTCTCTCTCTCACACACACACACACATGCGCGCACGCGAAAACACATAAAAAAATCTGTTACCATTTGAACTGTCAAGAAACTAGCATCGTTCATATTTAGCTAAGAGTCTTGTAAAAGATAAACTAAATATAGGATATCATTGTTAATTAATACTGGTGTATTACAATGAAGACAGGTGCAATTCTCCATGGAGTACTGTTTACAATAATGTAACTACTCGCGAAAATGACCGAAATTCTTCAGAACGTAACATCTATTTAAGAAAATGTACATATTTTTGTGTTACATTTCAAAATTCTGACTAGGAATGAATCTGTTCAACACTCAGTTTTTGATGCAATGACAGTTTTCCTTTCTCTCTTTCTCAGTCTCTCTCGCAACACTACTGTACAGAAACAACAGTTCTTAAAAGCATAGTGTAGTGAAGTTATATTTCAATGATAGTACTACAACATGAATAACTGACTATACAGAATAGCCTTCGATGTGAATCTTCTAAATAAAATCATATCTGGTAGAATAGTCTTCAATATGGATCTTCTCAATAAAATCATATCTGGTAGACCAAAGATAAAAAAACGGCACGATCAATGAAATGTTTAACTCAGGCTATATATAACTAATAATTACCAAGGAGATGAGTTTTCATTGTAAATACTTTATGTTAACGTTTTGGGAGCAACTTGAAGACCGGTTCCCTGAAAACTTCATAAGTGTAGGCTATAGTATATGAAACTATATAAGACTGTTTTACAACCTCTTAAAATGAAGAATATAAAATCAAATGGTCTAATGGACAGTAGTGACTAAACAGAATCCATGAGTGAACCGTAAGTTTAAATACAAAATGACTTGAAGTCTATACAACTTAACAAGATAAAAATACAACCATGCTATGATATTTCTAGATAATTCTAGGTTCTCGTCGTGACGAAAAAGATTGAGAATGAGAGAACGTCAATAAGAATCCATATTGAGGCAAACCCAATGAAGCCATTCTATTAAAAAAAATGCAACAGCTGGGCATCATACAGTAGCCAACAAGTTCGACAATGAAAAGGATACTGCAGATTGTCTCCAGAGTATCTGCTAACTCTGCTACCCGATTGCCTGACTGATTGTTTTAGCTTACTGGCGTCGATAATCTATCGTCGATTAGAGAGAGAGAGAGAGAGAGAGAGAGAGAGAGAGAGAGAGAGAGAGAGAGTAAACGCATGACAGAGGAACAGGCGTCAGAAGTCTACTGGAGGGCACTAGGATTCTGCATCAGGACAGCGCCTTTAATCAAACCCCACCCCCCTCCCCGTGATCGATGAGGACGTGTCCGCTGAACCCTGCTGCCAAGCCTGAGTGAATGCGCAAGGCCAGACTGTCACACCGACTGGAACGAGAGCCCCTGAGTAGGGTCTGGAACATGATTGAAGCAGGAGAATTCAGTGACATGGAACAGAATAGAATATAGAATTCAGGCCAAAGGCCAAGCGCTGGGACCTATGAGGTCATCCAGCCCTGAAACTGAAATTGGCAGTAAGGTTTTAAAAGTGTATCAGGAGGAAAACCTTGCAGTTGCACTACGAAACAATTTTTAGAGAGGGCGGAAAGTCAGATGGAAGAAAGAGAATATGAACGAAGGTACAGTAAAAGAAATAAGAGAGATTGTAGCTAGGGGCCGAAAGGACGCTGCAAAGACCCTCAAGTAATACCTACAGCGCATCATGTGAGGTACACTACCCCCCCACGGGGGAAATGACATGGAGGGATAGAGTGAAGAGTATGATTTTTAGGTATCAGTTTCAGTACTCCTGTATTGGGTTTGTCATTGATGAAAATAAATTCATAAATGAATTACAATGACTATATTGTAATTGTTGAGTGGCGTGGTCATAATGGTAGGTCTTCCATGGAAGGAAATTTTATGTTTTGCGTCTTTTTTGAAATCTCATGTTAAATATCTAGTGGATATGAGTTTTCTGTACAGTAAAGTATCGTGGAACACCTAACCAAGCCCACGTTTACCTTACAGTAATGCCTCTTCAAGGCAGACTAACTGCATGTGTGCAAAATTCGTAATTCATTATTTATGCAAAATTCGTAATTCATTATTTACAAGGATTTCCGAATAAACCTGAAGAAAACTACATCATGTACATTCTACAAAACAAATCTATTTTGTAACTATTAGCAATACCCAGGCACCTACCAAGACAAAAGTAACAGTAGGGATTATTCTTCAAAATTTGATCATTAATGGCCCACTGCTACGTATGGTGTAATTAACAATGATCATTATGATAATAATAGTAATAATTATGTAAAATCCTCAAAATTTCTATATTTCTTCTTTCATAACTGGGAAGGAATTGCTAGAAATCATATTGAAAGGAACAAAAGATACTTCAGAATCATAGCCATGGCCACCAATGATTAAGAACAACAATAATGATATGTACTAAATTATAGAGAATTTCTTTTGTTACTAAGCGAAAAACGCTTTTCTGCCAAGTTCTGTCGGTGATACATACTATAACTGATATGGAAAATCTATCTATCTATTTCTCTGTTTCAGTACATACGCCACAGAATATTTACAAAGAGGAAAAAAAAAAAAGTAAAAGATAAAGATCAAGAACAGTAAATAAAACTACTTCACAACCCTGAATACTCAATCAATGCCCATAAAATCCCAATAAGTTAAGATTGTTGAGTTGTTATGAGACTTTTATCATTCCATACCTATAAAATATGGGTTCGACTACGATTTAAGTCGAGGAGCATGCCAGTTAGTCTTCTGATTAGACGTATATGTTTTGTTCCTTTTCTGTTTATTAATATGTGTTATGTGAACGATGGAGGTCCAAAACTCCATATGAGAAATGACATCACCATCTACTCTCATGGGAGAGGACACCGAATCCTATTAATATTGTACAAACAAAAGATAGGGGAGTAACGTAAAATGAAGGAATTCAAGTACAAATTTCATTAAGAGTCTTCTATACTTGTCTTATAACAAGTACGAACTGTGACAAACGCTTATCATTTGTCATTTATTGTTTTCTTCCGAAGACATTGTTCTCAATCAAAAATCGATCGAGGTACGGTTGAAACATATACGTTTGTATATGTTATCATTACCGAAAGAAAATAAACACATTCGTGCTAATGCGAATGACTGATGACGTTGGGGTAAATACAAGAACTTCATCAATGTCTTGGAAATGGATGACGGTGAGCTCCGTTGTGAATCAGCAGCAAGAATGATCTGACAATATTACGTTGTATTAAAGAAAGGAAAAGCATCTAGGAATTGACCAGGTATGTGGTTCACGGACAACACTTCTCAGACAGATAACTTCCGAAAGATAATCTTCTTTACTTTGTAACCCTTGAACAACAATCTCAAAGTAGAGTTCTTCTTCATCCCGTTTCTACCGTATTTTTCCCCCCTTGCTCCTCTTCCTTCTCCTCGGTACAGTAATCCTATCCTGTGTCCAGGGAAGTACAAGAAAATGTCTGGAACACGAGTGTGGCTAGGCCTACCTGCACGTATCACCTGGACAGGGGGAAGCCCCTATATCATGATCACCTGGTAATAATAATACTTCACTTCCACGGACCAGGGGATCGGATTTCAACCTGAGGTCCTCACGCAATTTTCCAGTAGAGACAAATTTGAGATATTAAAAGGATTAGAAATCGTGAGATGGATTTTCGAGAATTTTTTCATTTTTCAGTTATTCTGTATAATATATCTGTTTACTTTCATAGTGGTATTACTTCGAAGTTAGGTTATCTTTTGGGCGAGAACTGACAGCGGACTTCATAAAAAATATCCTTTTCACGACGTAATCAACCGGCGCTTTTGGGCGCATCTGTCACACAAAATATTCATGAATATACTCCCTACACTCCCTGCTATATACGAGAAAAAATCTCTATCCAGCTATCTATCTATCTATCAAAAATATGATATTTATGATGTATGATAACTGACTACCATGTTTTATGAAATGGAGTTTTTCGACAATAAAAAATGACTTAAAAATGAATCAGGACCTTTTTTTAGTGAAAATTATGCCAGAAGCAAAAATTTTACGGACCCTTAAAATTGTCTTACAGAATGATAAAAGTTCACAGCAAATTCCATGCACACACACACACACATATATATATATATATATATATATATATATATATATATATATATATATATATATATATATACATACATATATACATACATATATACATATATATATATATATATATATATATATATATATATAAAATTCTGGTGATTATAGGTTCAAAATGCAGGCAAGATTAGAGAAGGCTGGACCACAGACTCAAATGTGACTATTTTCCTACCTTTGTTCCTCATTCATTAGTACTTCTCTCTCTCTCTCTCTCTCTCTCTCTCTCTCTCTCTCTCTCTCTCTCTCTCTCTCTCTCTCCGTAACTATTTACTCTATGGTCCTCGCATTGCAGTGGTAGCACTCTCTATTCACAATCCAAGAGCCGTGTATTCGATACTCGCCGAGGAAAAGGGGGAAGAGAGAGAGAGAGAGAGAGAGAGAGAGAGAGAGAGAGAGAGAGAGAGAGAGAGAGAGAGAGAGAGAGAGAGAGAGAAAGGAAACTCTGAGTTACTAGTGCTCTGTCGAAACCTCTATCATTGTAACATAATGAAAAAATATTGGAGTTAGGTCTTTAATCGGTCATTTATCAGATTTTCTTTATATTTCTGTAGATTTCTTGCTTGGTTGGCCTCAGCCCCATCCCTTAACAAAACAAAGTCTCTTTTCTCCCGTTTCGGGAATGACTCTCTTTCTCTTTGGTTTCCTCCATAAAAATACTTTTTCTGTCTGTGTGTTTTATGTATTTCTTGAAAAGAACTCTCTCTCTCTCTCTCTCTCTCTCTCTCTCTCTCTCTCTCTCTCTCTCTCTCTCTCTCTCTCTCTCTCATTTTGCAATCTCTTTTCGCTTGTGAATACTCCATTTCATTTTCTTTTCTTCTTTCATTAGAATTTTCTATTCAGCAGCATGAAAAAATATCCATCTATATACATGAACATATTGATCTTAACGCCATCTAACTAAAAAAAAAAATCCGAACATCAAGAATAATGATAATAAAGGGTAACGCAGCACACAAATAAGGCATAGGGAGAAATATGCTATATAATGACCCAAAATAATGAATTAATTAATGACACTAAAGCAAAGGAATAAAAAAAAAAACATTAACGCAAAATCACTGCAATTGGCAAAGAACAAGGAAACATTAGATCATATTAGTCTTTACTAATGACAAAAAGAAATTTAACAATAATAATTATACTTTACATAATCAGCGCAATTTAAACTAAAAATATCCAAATTCGAATATAACAGCCCTCATCAGACCATTACTAGAAAGTACTTTCTAATCAAACCCGTTCCTCAAGAATTTGTCTACTGTAAGACTTCTCTGCATACCAGATATATGCAGTATATCACTGGCTTTTGCCATCATAATATAATAGAACTTAGACAGTTCACGCCCATTTCTAGTCCAGCCTCCTCACAGTTCTTACACTTCTAAGATCACGCAATAATAGATAATATGAATCAGGTCATAATGTAAGATTTTTTAATACACTGAATGAATTTACTAATATAAGAAATAACTAATAATAATACTTGCTAAATACGTATTTCTCAAAGCTGGTTTATGAAAGCACCCCACTCATAAATTTCAACAACAAAGATACAGGCATACAGGTGCTTATGATGAGGGAATAAATAAAAGTAAAGTTATACAATCAAGGACTGAAACCCATTTTACTGACTTCTAAGCTAAAGGTTTGGAAACTTAAACAAACTCGTCCAATAAACAATGAACTGTATAGACCCGCATCATTGAGTTTATCAAGTTGGCTTTGAGAATGACATAATTGTATAAAATTAACAATTAATTTTTCCTTATCAACATCATTACATTTGAGAACGTCTGTCATAGCTGGAGGTACCCTGACTCAACAGAAAGGACCCAGAAGTTTCAGAGATCGGCACCAAAGGCAAAAACAATTTTGCAATCCTAAACACCTGAAAAGTGATTCCCACTCTGGTGAAAGAACCAGGTTATTCATTCGAGGTAGTTCTTCAGTGAGTATAAGCAATTATTCCCTCACATAGAAGGCTTGAGGAGTCTCCCATTGTACTCTGCAGTTCCAATTAGTATTAACTCGTCTCCTACTGGGGTTTCAAGCTCACGTACGTTGGGTTTATAAATCAATCATCACAGCAAGAAGGTAGCAGGCAGAACAGAAAGATACCAAAGACAGGTATGGATTTTGGCACATATGACTGAACAAACATATACTCACGGGAATAGTATGGAATTCATGGACACTAACATTAATACAGGTTGCGTCTGAAATCAAGCGTTATAGTTGCTTAATAAGTAGAAAGCTTGCTATTATTGTAATGGGATCTAGGGATATATATGGGTCCTGTTAACTGGAAGGTCTCCTTATAGGTAACTAACGGCAGGAACAGCATCCTGAAGGTTTTAGCTGTCCGTGACCTTTTCTGGGACACTTTTTCTTCTTAGGATGCCCATTACTAGTAAATTTCTTTGTGGTCTGCTGCAGGAAATTTTAGTGTTAGGTGAAGATGAAACAAGGGGACATGAAAAGAAAGAAACAAGTATCTGAGGTTTCAGATGTCCATCTTACAACTTGCAGTTGTCTGAAGGGTGGAAGAGGGAGCAATGATTATTCATTTCTCTCATTACATTGTTAATAAAAATCAAGAGACACGCAGATAAGTGAGTGATGCATATGAAAATTTTCTTCAAGAATTTCAAGACAATTGTCCAGTGATTTGATTTGACTATATATATACATACACACACACACACACACATATATATATATATATATATATATATATATATATATATATATATATATATATATATATATATATATATATATATATATATATGTATACATTACATGCGTGATTGTGTGTTTGGGATTGTGTGTGTGTGGTGTGGGTGAGTGCAGGCAACTGTGTGTGTGTGTATGTATGTATATATATATATATATATATATATATATATATATATATATATATATATATATATATATATATATATATATATATATATATATATATATATATATATATACAGCAAAGTTGGTACATTGTGGTTAGTCGACTGGGGTAAATCGCAGCCAGAGTGGAAAATGCCACTGGGAGAGCAGTCCCATCCCAAAAGAATTGCTGAGAACAGAAGGTTAAACGCCTTGTAAAACCACTCATTTTAAGAAGGCAAGACGTATGGGAATGTGACAGGTAGTATTCACTATTGTCTGCTACTATACAAGCTGTCCCAGGTTCGATTCCTACTGAAATACACCGCTGGCTTTTCTTAGAATACTAATTAAGCAAAACGAAGTCGCCATTTTTCGGGAAGCAGCAAGAAAAGCACATTGCTGGAATTAATTTTATGTAATATTTAGACTTTTGGATTACAGCACCACAATTATCCAGTTACCAACCGGAAGGGTACTTATGAACTATGTAATACTTTATTTATGAACAATCACTGTATTCTTAAACACACAGACTATCTCTCTCGTTATGCAAAACTTTCTATCTAAGCTTCGAGTGAATCCGTCTTCCAAGATTTAAACTGCGAAGCCTTTGAACTGCTGCGGTTACCAGATTCTTGGTCGAGTCAGGACAGAGAAGAAAAAAGGAAGAAGAAGATGAAGAAAAAAGCAATATATGATCGGATTTCAAGATAGCGATCTCTGAAAGGTACAGACGCCTTGTATGCCAGTGTTTGTGATTCTTTGGAAGATACAATCCCAACCGATGTTGTCAGGGCTATAAGTAGGATTGGGAATCTCGACGTTTATTTGATGACCAGGTGACTGCAATTTTTTTTTTATTTATAATTGTAGGTAACAGACCTTTGATCAGAAATTTAATTCGGAGCGTGATAAAGCATTAGATTTAGTTTTAAAAACCTTTCTTTGCTTTCAATATAAACTTACATCATAGTTATGAGTTTCTTTCAGTGCTTCATAACATGCAACTTCAAAATGAAGTTAAAAATATTTTAGTCTCAATATGAACAAGGCTGTTTTCATCATATTTTAGACTGTTCATTTATCCACGACATTATTCAGAGATGCTGAAAAAGATGAACTCTAGGAAGGAGGCTTTGAAGATCGAAATTTTAATCTTGGTAAGTAACTGGTTATAAGGCGCGACTAGTGAAACAGTTGTTAAAAAATACTAACAACCTTCAATCCTTTATAGGTAAATGAATGTGAATAGAGTTTTGCATCATTTATATCAATTAATAAATGGTATTCTAACAAATCAAACACATAAACATTGAAGCCCAAGTTTTGACTCATAATTCAACGTTGAGTTTCATAGATTCTTGGATGGGTTACCACCATGAAATGCCAAAAGGGTTCGTTAGTTGAAAAGGGTATGTTGCTAGCAACCTGATCCTAATAATTTTTGCTTAGAAACAGTAAGATAATACTTTTGAAGAATCCTCCTATATTAAAAGGCATATATATATATATATATATATATATATATATATATATATATATATATATAATATATATATATACATATATATATATATATATATATATATATATATATATATATATATATATATATATATATATATAATTACATATCTCAAATATATGCGCGTGTGGTTTTTATATCTTTGAGAGAGAGAGAGAGAGAGAGAGAGAGAGAGAGAGAGAGAGAGAGAGAGGAATGTGGAGGGGTTCTTCGGATGAGGTAAGAGAGGCGTCATTAGTCGACGTAAACACGACAACGTAAATTTATGGCTACGGCCCGGCACTACCGGTGATGATGAGAGGGATAAGGTAGAAGGAAGGCAGTAGCTGAGATGGACACGATTAGTCAGCACCTACATAATCCCGAAAGCGGGCCCGGGCCATTACCATGAGAAGGACCGATACAAACTTCCTACTTAGTCAGTGAGGTATGCGTACGTGAACGTGTGTGTGTGTGTGTGTGTGTGTGTGTGTGTGCGTGGTGAGTGGCTGAGTAAGTGAGTGCGTGTGAAAATACAGATTGAATATTCATGAGTAAGTGTTTGCTTGTTTACGCAGGTGGGTTGAATATGCGCTTTTCTATTGAGTTGTCCGCGCCGAGAGTGTGCTTGAACTGTCAAATGTGTCTGGAGGGTTACGGGGAACTCGCTTGCCAGAATCCGAGCGGAAGTGGTTACCAACTAGGAAAGCGATTTGGGAATCATAAATGATTACTAAGAAGAGTAAGTAAATGATTACCGAGAAAAGTAAGTTATTTGTAGAAGAATACGCTGAAATATCTCTCTCTCTCTCTCTCTCTCTCTCTCTCTCTATATATATATATATATATATATATATATATATATATATATATATATATATATATATATATATATATATATATATATATTTATATATATATATATACGCATACACACACACACACACACACACACACACACATATATATATATATATATATATATATATATATATATATATATATATATATATAATGTATTCAACATAAAGCTGTTCCTATATCTAGGAGGCTCCCAATAAAGAAAAAGATAATGACTCTTCTCTTCCCTTATATAAACATCATCTGAAACTACCAAACACTTACCAGTATCTACGGCTTTCAGCCTGTCACCCTTCATAATAACATTATAACTGTTCTGATTTCCTTCCTGCAGTTTCTCTCTCCTGAATCAGTACAGCATTATCTGCAGACATCTACCATTCCACACTCCATTCCCTAACATTTTCTTATCCCACAGATCCTCATTCCAAACCATCTAAAAATATATTAAGCATTCGTGGAAACATAACACACCCTTGTCTCAGCTCCAATTTTACCCCAAACCAGTATCTCTCCTGCATGCATACTCAAACATATGCTTTATTTCCACCATAAAAAAATTTTATCTCTCAATAATTTACCCTTTATACCATATAACCTTAACACCTTCCGCAATGCACCTCTACTAGTTCCATCATAATTTTCTCTAAGTCTATGTATGCCACGAAAACCATTTGATCTACACACTCTCTTCCATGTCTAAACTCACACTGTTCTTCCCCTGTCAAACTTTCTGTCATCTGTCTTGAATTTTCAACCAAAATCATACCACACACCTTCTCTGACACACACACACACACAATATATATATATATATATATATATATATATATATATATATATATATATATATATATATATATACAGATATATAAAACATTCTGGAAAGAGCTCTTCCAAATTTTATAAAACTGCGCCAAGCAGACTTTTAAAAAGTTAAGAATTAAAAAGACATCTAAATAAAAAAATGTAACAATAAGAAGCAAGAGTAAGGGACTTTGCTCCTGTCAAACACTGAAGCATCTTGATCAAATCCATTAAGTTTCCGTAACGATGAATGAGGATCGCCAAAATATGAACAATCTTACATAAAAACAAGTAAAATATGTACCGAAGTTTCTTCAGCGCAATCGAGCTTTCTGTACAGCGTATAATCAAGGCCACCGAAAATAGGTCCATCTTTCGGTGGTCTCGGTGTAATGCTGTATGAGCCGCGGCCCATGAACCTTTAACCATGGCCCGGTGGTGGCCTGTCATATATCGCTGCCAGATGCACGATTATGGCTAACTTTAACCTTAAATAAAATAACAATTACTGAGGTTAGAGGGCTGCAATTTGGTATGTTTCATGATTGGAGGGTGGATGATCAACATACCAGTTTGCAACCCTCTGGCCTCAGTAGTATTTAAGATCAGAGGGTGGACAGGCAGACAAAGCCGGCGCAATAGTTTTCTTTTACAGAAAAGTAAAAACTCAGGGAGGTCTCCTAGTGCAGATTTATTCTTGGAACTATCAGCATGAAAAACTGAAAATATTCATCATCCTTAAATGTTATTATGTACTTTCTTGTTAGAAGTTTTCCTTTCCATTAAGCCTCTCTGTCTCTCTGTCTTTCTCTCTTCGTGAAGCAAGAATGGAAGGAGTTGGTGTATATGCTTATGGTAGTGACTGCTAACGAAGTAAAGCGAGGCAATTAAGAGGATAAAGAGAGGCACTAGGAGTAGATGGAACCGCAAGTGAAAAACTCTGAGGTACGATGATGATTGTAGGATTGATTGGCTGACCAGGGTGTATAAGGTATGTCTGGATGAATGATGAAATTAACAATGGCTCTGATCTATATATATATCCATAATAATGAAACCCGAGTGGATCTTTCTTATTTGTCCGCCCCGAGTGGGGCCGGGGTAGGTAGGGGATCTGGAGGGTAGGGGAGACATGATACACCCACCCTCCTCCTGCAAACCTGTTTGTCCACCCTGGGTGGAAGCGGGGTAGGTAGGGGATCGGGAAGGTAGGGGAGACATGACACATCCGCCCTCCACCGCAAAACTGTTTGTCCGCCCCGGGTAGGAGCGGGGTAGGTAGGGAATCGGGAAGGTAAGGGAGACATGATACATCCACCCTTCCTCCTGCAAACCTGTTTGTCCGCCCCGGGTGGGAGCGGGGTAGGTAGGAGACCGGGAAGGTAGGGGAGACATGACGGGCAGTGCCGGGTTCCAGCGCAGCATAGCGAGCGCCATCAAGGTCGTAATGGTATAATTGACCAAGAATTAAAGAGGTATAACATTACTTTGTATACAGGGAAAAGTATGTGACAGGATTTCTACTGAGAAAGAAAGACATAACAGATGGATTGCTGGAAGAGGAACACTGGAAGTTTTGGAAAGAATGGTGGCACGTGGATCAAGTGCTCATTACGAGACAAATTATGTTTGAAGTTTGAAACATATGTTCAGACGGTTGAGAATGCTGATAAGGACGATATCTGTTGACAATGTCCATTAGCTTTCATGATGGAGTGAAGCATCTGTTAGAATAAGCAGATGGTGGAAAAGTGGGTCTGAGCTGAGAAAGGGGTTTGATATGTCTACTTGCTTGCTTAATATCTTTGCGAACGGAGTGATGTGTAAAGTCAGAGGACGAAAGCAGTTGTAATTGCAAAGTTGTGGAATAAACAATATTGGTTTATTCCAGATACACACACACGCACACACACATATATTTACTAAAAGGACCTCATTCAAACTGGATGGTATCTAATGGAGTATTTATTCAGAAAAAGTTACAAGCTTTCTTGGACAAACAGTCCTTTCAGTAATTCTACTAATGCACAGAACAATTGTGTATGTGATAAAGTTAAAACACACACACACACACATATATATATATATATATATATATATATATATATATATATATATATATGTGTATATATGTATATATATATATATATATATATATATATATATATATATATATATATATATATATATATATATATATATAGGCATATGTGTGCATGTTCATGTAACTAAATATGATACAAGTACTTATACACTAAAAGAGAATGAAATCATATCCCCCCAAACTCGACCATGTCGATATCATGAACGACAGTTTACTATCGACACTTCATAGAATATTAATAACGCTATAAAAGTCGCCAGCCAAAAGACATATAGTGTTGTTGTGAGGATAAGGGCTGGAACAAAGCCATAACGGTGCGGACAGGCAGCAGACATACAAGTGTTGCTGACAGGTGTGTCTGAGCTGTTTAATACACGCGCGCAACAACTCGAGGGGCGATTATTCTGATTAGTATATCCAGCAGATACCCCGGACGAAATGCCCACAATGCTCTTATTGATGGTTTTCTAGGGTGAAAAGGAAATTGACATCGAAGTAGATGGTGGTCGTTCAGGTCAGTGACAATAGGGTTGACAGAGAAAGGTGATTTTTAGTTTTAACAACTTATGTTAGAGTATCATTGTTTTAGTAGTTATTTCTATCAAGGTGTTCCCCAGTGAAGTAAAAGAGAATGAGAGAGAGAGAGAGAGAGAGAGAGAGAGAGAGAGAGAGAGAGAGAGAGAGAGAGAGAGAGAGAGAGAGAATTGAATATACCAGTAATTCATGGACGATATACGAGTTTGCAATCAACAGGCATCAGCATTAAGCGAACATATGTAAAGTAGCACTTGAGGTCATGAACCCTCTCATTTAACATACTGAGAAAAGAGAAACGATCGTTCCTAGAACTGAGGAAATTGCTTCCTAGAAAGGAAACACTTGAGGTAGGAACAATTGGACGAGATAGAAAATTGAGCAAGGGAGTCATTCAGATTGCCATTCTTGTTAGTAAGGGCATGAAAGTAAGTTGTACATAGAGAAAAAGAAAATATAAACAGAAGGGATATAGATATATGAAGGCAAAGATAAAATAAACTGAACAGGGGAAATGAACCAGAGATAGAAAAACTTATATGATTCTGCATATATCAGTCTATCTGTGTATCTTTAAATCTCCCTCTGTATATATATATATATATATATATATATATATATATATATATATATATATATATATATATATATATATATATATATATATATATATCTCGACTTTGAGTACAAGGAGGATTGACAAAAGGAAGGTATAATAATCCACAGAGAGAGAGAGAGAGAGAGAGAGAGAGAGAGAGAGAGAGAGAGACGAAAAGGCGGCGGAGAGGCTCTTCTTAAGCGCGTGTGCGTGCGTAAGTGCGCGTGTGACACCGAATACCGCAACCGACAGGTTTGGTGGGTGGTCGATTACTTACGATACGAGGTAGCCTTCAAATGCTTCTGCTGCTGATGATGATATGATGATGATGATATGATGATGGTGATGATGATGATGCTGATATGATGATGGTGATTAATATGATGATGGTGATTAATATGATGATATGATGATGGTGATATGATGATGATATGATGATGGTGATCAATATAATGATGGTGATGGTGATGATGATGATAGGGTGATGGTGATGATGATATGATGATGGTGATATGTTGATGATATGATGATGGTGATCAATATGATGATATGATGATCGTGATATGACGACGATATGACGATGGTGATGATGATATGATGATGGTGATTAATATGATATGATGAAGCTGATATAATGATGATATGCTATGATGATGATGGTGATGATGATGATGATGGTGGTGATGACGATAACGATCCCTTTCTGGATGTCAGCGTTCTTTCTCCTTGTTCTCTCTCACTCATTATTCATTTCTCTCTTTTTATATTTTTGTATCTCGACGCCTTTGTTCTGTTCGGAAAGGCCACGCACGCCACGTTTGATAGATCTAAGCCTAACAACTGCGTTCTTAAGGGTAACACCGTCATGATCGTAACTGATAGGCTTTAATGATAAACGCCAACAGCGGATAAAGAGATGAATCAACTATTCATTGTTCTTTTTATCACTTCAAATTAAACATATCGCGCCTCATTGCTATAGCGCTCAAGTGCAAGTGGTACATCGGATCAAAGGGGCCACAAGTAATTGATAGTAAGTATTCACTTCGTTTATTTATCGTCCTTTTATATTGCTACTTTATTGCACCGTTGCTAAGTGACTATGCAACGCAAGTACAGTCGGGCGGGTTACCTACCCGGATGCGCGATCGCAAAAGAAACAGTCTCGAATTTTTTCTTTTTTTATATAAGAGGCATCCTGTTTCAACTCCTCTTACAGCCCTTTATAGCTTTATTTTATCTTCGCTACCAATTCCTTTGTAAATAGTTTTACTGGAGTTATTCAGTTCTCATCTTTTAACCCTCCCTATTCCACATATCCTGCAAGCATTCTAGATTTTTTTTATGAACTTCCTTCATTCATAATTTTTACTATTGATTTATTCTTCCTTTCACTAATGCTTTGATTCACCTGTTTCTTACTACCATCTTCCATAACATTTCAACCGTAATACTTATACCCATTCCAATCTTTTGTTATTTATATTTATGTTTATTGCACCCTCTTCCTTGTTTTTTTACCTCCCTTCCCTGTCAATTCTGAGACTACAAATACTTTTAAACTATTTCATCAGTTCCAGTTCCTTCAGCTTCTTTCTGCCATCAACAGTTATCTCTGGTGCAGCTGCAAACATCAACCACTCAACAATCAATTCATACCACCTTCTCTTACGCCTCATACTTTACGCCCTCATCATCTATCCTTTACAGAGGACATTGTAGGAACTACATTACTTGATTTTCCTGAGAAGGCAAATGACTGTCTCGGAATGGAATGGAATGGAATATAGAGTTTAAGCCAAAGGCCAAGTACTGGGACTTACGAGGTCATTCAGCTCAGGAAAGGAAATTGGGAGTAAAAAGGTTTGAAAGGTGTAACAGGAAGAAAACCTCGAAGTTGCACTATGAAATAATTGTTGGGGAGGGTGGATAGCAAGATGGAAGAAAGATAATATGAATGGAGGGACAGTAAAAGGAATGAAAGGGGGTTGCAGAATTAAAAAACAAGAAAAGGGAAAGAAAGTTCGATTGGAGATGAAGTGTTGGTTTTAGACGCTGACTAAAGTGAAAGAAGCACCACAATGAAGGGTCCTTCATATCGAAGAGGTGAGGAAGTGTGTACTAGTTAGATGCAGCCTCTATGCTAACAATCCTCTGTGTGAGTGCATGAAGCGGGCAGAGCTCATGGAAGATTTCCGCACCGGGCTCTCACCCTCGATTTGGTTGTCAGATGATAAATGCAGATGTGACAGTTTTATAGCTTTTTTGGTGGAGCCTTACTGGTTAATACACATACATATGTATGCGCGCTCGAGCACGCGCACATATTTTAAGTATTTTTCTATCAACGTGTCTTTCCCCACTGGAGGGGGTGGCTTCAGATAATGCGATGCTTTTAATTTTCAGCGTCTTTATATTTTGGATGATGACCCAAAGTTACCTGACTTGAGGTTTTGGCTACCAGCGGTATGTATGTATGTGTGTGTATATAAGTAAGTATGTATGTGTGTATGTATGTATGTATGTATGTATACCAAAACGAGAAGAGACAATTAGGAAGTGCGTAAGCCTTCAATCTATTCTTTGATGCCTTCAGGGACGAATACACTGAGATGCATTAAACGCTAGATATATCTATAGAAAGTTTTAACAGAAATTTCATTGGTTTTCGTATTTATTCCTCACAGCCATATGCAAAAGTAATCAGGAGACATATTTCTACAAAACCATGTATCGGGCTTTCATGCTTTACGATCTATTTACTGTATATCAACGCTTCACCGGTAAATTCCTCTAAAAAGAAATCAGACGTATGATGTCTAATTGACTTTTATTATCACTTCATCAATAAAGCCATGTATAAAGAAATCATACGCATTTTTTTTGTCTCAGCTGCTTTCATGCCAATAAGTTTTCTGTCTTAGGTACCTCGAGGTTTTATTTCTTTCCAGGCATTATGAAGTTACAGCTAAGAGTTTCAAAACTGCTGACAATACCTCTTCACCATTTCTATTATATGTAAACCTTCTCAAGTTCATTACACCTCATGAATAACACGGTCAAATGCAGAAGAGCAATGAAAACCAATAATACGATTACAAAACTAGATTTTTAATGAAGCCTATCACACACACACACACACACACACACACAGGCGCCTGTGAGCCAAACCGTTCACTAAGTACCAGATCACTATTTTCAGCAGACATTCAGATGTTTTGCCAATAGAATTGAAAAAATTTTGTTACTGAAGCAAAGGAAATGGCTGGCAATCAGTAGGGCATGAGTTACCACTCCAAAATTTAATCACAGGGGGAACATTCCTAATCCTCCATGTGCAGAAAGGCCCTCTTTTGCTGAACTTTTGAAAAATAAAAGACAACTTGGGACCTATATAATTAGCAGTCTGCGCGTAAAAAAAAACAGGTATATCTTTTGGGTCTACACTTCATAAACATCATGGCCAAGTAAAAGGTTCTTAATGCTATGGAACCGAAAAAATAGATTAGTCAGACAGCTTAGTTTCAGGTATAGTGAATTTCACGTTACTTGCTGTGAAAAAATATCACCAGAAAGGATTGCCTTTTCATTTAGACAGTGAGTGATATAGCTATCTGGTGTAAGCAAAAAAGGCTCTGTTGACACTATACCAGAGAGTGTAGATTTGAGAGCAACCCATTTATGTTGCTGGATCGTAACTGTAGTGTTGTATTTGTATTTATTTTTAGCTAAGCCATAGACGTATTTTAGAGTCGAATTGGATTTTCAAATGAGATGAATTTATACACAAGTAAAGAGAAAGATTCGGCAAGTCCTTGAAAGCAAAAATCCGAACATATTGGAATGGTTATCCCTCAAAATGACATATTTTTAAAACCATCCAAAGTCTCAGTTTAATAAAAGGGTATAGTTGAATCAAAATGGCGTCCACTTCTGACTTTTAAAGTATCACACTGAAGCTACATGAATTTATTGGATATGGATGAATTACCAGATGGGGAGACGTGAATTTTCTCCAAAATGAAGTATGTGACTCGAAAAATTCAGGAGAAAGGATATTTTTATTGCGTTATTATTATTGTAATGGGAGTCCCAGTCGCAAAGAACCAGCAAAGAGAAAAAACTCGATAAAAAAGTTTACTATATATTGTTTGTTTATAATTTGTATTTATATTCATTATTCTGTCGAACTGAAATAGAATTACTTTGATAATTCTGAACATGGATCTTCGGAATCTGACCATAGGCTGCTACAACAAGTAAAAATGAGCCGAAATTTGTTCGGCGCAGTCGAGTTTTCTGTAAAGCGTATAATGTGTGAAACTCTCAGCCACGGCCCATGAAACTTTCAGCCAAGGCCCATGAAACTTTCAGCCAAGCCCGATGATAGACTATGTTTCTGGCACCTATAGCGGTGCTAAACCTACGATCATGGGTAACTTTAATCATAAATAACATAAAAACTACTAAGGCTAGAGGGCTGCAATTAGGTATGTTTAATGATTGGAGGGTGGATGATCAACATACCAATTTGCAGCCCTCTAGCCTCGTCGGTTTTTAAGATCTGAGGGCGGACAGAAAAAGTGCGGACGGACAGACAAAGCCATTTCAATAGTTTTGTTTTGAAGAAACTGAAACTGGAATGGGAACAAGACTCTCAGATCCTTTCCATTGCTACTCCATAGCCACCGTCTCCAAAGAAAACCCAATTTGCAGAAAAAACACAACACTTCTGTCCACCAAAAATAATGCTTTGTTACTTCCGATTTCCTACATATTTAAATCGATTTGAGCTCTAACGCAACCGGTAAGGTTCATTTCTGCTAAGAAGCTAAACTGGTAATGATATCTTATGTGAAAAAATTCTTCCGAAACCCAGATTTTTACTTTTCTTTACAGTCAACAAAATGAGAGAGTAGTGCTATCAGAATTAATAAATAGATTTAATAAATAAATAAATAATTAATAAATAAATTATTTAATAAATTAATAAATTTATTAATGAATGAATAAATATTAATAAATAAAGTAATAAATATTATTATTATTATTATTATTATTATTATTATTATTATTATTATTATTATTATTATCAAGTCCAAACAAATAAAGTTTGGACATTTACGTTAGAAATTATAAAAAAAGCGAAATTTGTTCCGATAAGAACAACAATACGAAGACAAGAAAGGTAAGACCTCGAGACGAGCGCCAAGAGCGCCTCTGAGCTCAGGAAGAGAGCTCGCCTCTGCCAGCACGATCGTTGCTAATTCCAGTAGTCATCTTTCAAAGCGCTTGCCGCCGTCGTATATCCCATTCCCTGGCTGATAAAGACTTCGTACCAACAGCTGCCCACTAATTCACTTAAATCATTTAGCACTTTGGTACAAAAAGAAATCGGAACCTCTGCGAAGATTAGCTAGTGGCCTCACTCTCTCTTTATCTCGCACACACCTATATTCGAGATCTCCGCGAGAATCTACCTGTTCCGTCACGCAGCATCAGTTTCCTAGCTGGGGGAAAAACTCTCAGGAAGATATGCGTGCGTGCGTGCATGCGTGACAGTTTTCTTGTGCTCAATTTCACTAATACGAACCCATGCGTTACTGAAAAACAATTCACTGAAAAATAGTTTTGGAGTCATTTAAAGGCAAAAACTTAGACTGCGAACCCATGCATTACTGGAAAACAGTTAACTGAAAAATAGTTTTAGAGACATTTAAGGGCAAAAACTTAGACTGCACAATACAGATATACAGAAAACGTTTTACGTTGTTTTTCAGACATGGAAAAAGTATCCAGGTCGCGTCGCATACATGAAATTGTGAGATATTCTCGTGATGTTAAAGGAGCATCCTTTACATACTTTACGAAGCGCGGGACACTATACAGCGCAGCACTCTTCCAACCAAATGATTCAAACTGTATACTCTGTATATGGTGCTTTTGCATCTATGGAATTACTAATTACTTCTTCGAAATCAAATTACATTTTCTGTTTTACTTTTGCATTACTTGTTTTCCTTTTCCTTGATAGAGTATACTTTATAAATGGGGTGAAAATTATATGTATCGCATTTAAAAGTCATCAAATCTCTATCAAGTTTTAACCTTCTCTCTCTTTGTCATCATCTAAGTTTGCAAAACTTCATAAAAGTCTCTGAAATGCTTTCCTTTTTAACTATCGAGACAAAAGACTAACGCACCTAAAAAACAAGCCCAAGCAAAGAGACAAATGAAATTAAGTGTTATTATCAATCTATATATTTCGCTGCCGAAGGTTAATACATAAATCATGCTATGCGAAGGAGGAATGATTGGGTCAGAAAACTCCCTCAAACTGGTTATAGTCAGTTCATTTCATAAATATTCACTGGCTATAGTTAACGTACTTCATTTCTTTAATAAACACAATTAAGATGATTCTAGGCAACAAGGAGTCATCTGACCTTTGATGCGTCCACTCACAAGACCGTGACGTATATCCAAAGAGATGAAAAAGCATCGTAAGGAAACGTGAAAAAGAGAAATTTCAAGAATTTATGATGTCAAAGTCAATTAAAGGCAAAGCTTCTATGTCTATCTGTCTGTCTGACTGTCTGTCTGTCTGTGTTTCTATCTATCTACCTATCTGTCTATCTCACAGACTCCCGGGAGATATGCTGTGAAATTTTCTCAGAAATTTATATGAAAAAATCTGAGAAATTGGCAACTTTAAGAACACTGTTGGGTTATACTAATATAGGAATGATCTGAAAACCATCAGATCTGTTTGGTATCATGATGTAAATAATGCAAGTTACATATTGCAACAAATAATTCAAACAACTCCGCTTTAATTTATTACATTTTATGTATCGAAAATGTACTCATTATGAATTGCGTCTTGTCAAAGAACAGATGTTTCAAAAGAGGCTGTGCAAGCAATTTACGGGAAATAGGTAAGCTTGACTGATTTTTTTCAGGCTACGAGTGTTGTTTTCAAATTCAAATGGTTTTACTCACCTCCCTCTCACAACTTAAAAATTAATAAAAAATAAGCTTTGCTTGACGCGTGGATATAACAGTCAGAATTAAGGTCGTGTGCTAATTGGAAAATGGCAGTATTTGTTTGGGTAATGTAAGCATTAGTCCAGAAAATGACTAAATTTCCTTGAGTAAATAAAAGGAAAATGCATGATTCTTCATGTTTACAAAACAAGTAAGTACATTTTTTCTTTACTGTGTAAACATGAAGGTTCTTCAGTTTGTTTAACTAATGAATATAGCGTTCTTTTGAAATATTCCTTTCAACATGGGGTTATATTGGATAAGGAAATGTTGAGAAATAGGTATTCTTCTTCCAGTTATCGGAGACCAAAGTCACCTTTGCAAATCGGAACGGTATAAAGCTGGGAAGACCTTCATGAGGAGAAGAAATAAAATGTCTCATTTCAAATCCTGATGGCAGCCTTATGGGGGAACTTGCATAATAATTAATTATCAATCCTTAACATCACTGGGTTAGTTGCTTGCAGATCCGATCATTCATTAAGTCAATAAACCTGCGCTTAATTTCACTAATACGAACCCACTGCAACACTGAAAAACAATTAACTCTGAGAAATAACCTTAGAGGCAATTAGAGGCAAACACTCAGACTTCACAAAGAGATACAGAAGAAAGTTTACATTCTTTTTCAGACGTGGAAAAAGCATTCAGATCCTGTGTTTTATTATGCACTTCAATATTCCTGTTCGGATGACTGAAATTCATATATACGCTACAAAAAAGGGTAAGCTCGTGCACACTGATATCATGGCATACATCGAATTGCACATATTGCATTTAAGTGTAAAATATTCGTTGATAAGAATAAAAGGTAAATTCTCTGGAAAATCCACATCTGGCTTTGATTCAGAGGGAATGCAATAGACTGGAAAAGGATAAACAAACAAAATCAAGGGGATATTGAAACAACAATGATAATGTCAGCAGTGAAAATAATTTCAGGAAAAATAAAATACGACAATGAAGATACAATAGAGGCAATTGGTGTAATAAAGAACAGCAACAATGTTAAAGAACTCAAAAAATCATCAAAGGAAACTGGACATGCATTTACACGTTCGAAAAATAAACAAAACGAGAATGAATAAGAGAAAAAAAATCTGGAAAGTTTCATTAAAAAAATTCCCACTCTGCCTCTCTCTCAAGCTCAAACAAAACCAAGTTTTTTTATGATTATTAATTATGCGTACGAATATATACGTTGCAATATACAGCTGCTTATATCTGGTGCCGTGAAAGCATTCCAGAACTCGAAGAAATAAATTGTCTGAATCGATACAATGGAAAAACCTCTTCACTATAAGAACCAACAGCTTAGACGGTAAGGAGTGGCTATAGCAGTAAAATCTGGTGGAAGAGATGTGGAAGAAATGGATTCACTAGGAGTTCTAGGTCGCAAGATGGATGGAACTCATTATTTCTGAATAGTCAAAGCGCAATGGATAGTTTTGTTTCACTTCCAAGAAATGCCACGCTATTGTTTGGCTTAATCTTGACTGTGGAGGGTCTCAGTCGTGATACAGGGGTTACAGGAGGCTAACAATCTGATTCCCCAAGCACATAAACAGGAGTGCTAACACTCACCGGAGCCCAACCACTTTAAACTTGAAATATATATATATATATATATATATATATATATATATATATATATATATATATATATATATATATATATATATATATATACATATATATATATATATATATATATATATATATATATATATATATATATATATATATATATATATATATATATATATATATATATATATATATATATATATATATATATGGTAATTGCAATACCTCGTTTTGCGCTATTTTATACGCATTTGATAGCTTACCATTCGCCTTCCATAACAGTATGATTTTGCAATTACACTGCTATTGTCGTTAATGCAGTGGCAATTAAATAATGAAACCCATAACATAAATTGTCGCTAATAATTTTTTTATTGTATGAACTTTGCTATTATTCTGGGGTGGGGGGAACACGACCAGAGGCAGGGAGAAATCTATGATTGTGCTTTTATTATGTATACCTGCCTGGTAATCGATGTCGTTTATTATCTTCAGCAGTACGAAGTAAGAGTGGGAGCAGACCAACTCACTTTTTCCTTCTTCCTCTCCTCCCTCCCATCACCCGTCTCCAACGCTCCCACAGGCTCTGGGGCATGGCCGAGAAGAATGGTGTTATAGGGGAAGATGGAGAGTGAGATACCCACTCCGAAGAAGGAAGCGCAGCCATTACGTGACGGCGTCCTGCTGGGTTGGCATCCCTTTAAGACTAGACTCCGGAGGTGATGGTCTCTGGAATCAGCAGGGTACTTAGTACCTGAGACATGAGACCTGATGGCTTTATGACACTTGGGCGGGAAGAAATGGCAGGGAAAAGGGAAGATGGAGAAAATGAGTGGATAGGAAGGGGAGAGTGAGGAAAATTGGTGTCTGAAAGAGCTGGATTTGACAGTTTAATAGGTTTGCATTTACTGTGCTTTGCTGTCTCGTCTTTAGTTTTCTGTAAAAGAAAACTATTGCGATGGCAATTTGTCTGTTCGTCCGCACTTTTTCCGTCCGCCCTCAGATCTTAAAAACTACTGTGGCTAGAGGGCTGCAAATTGGTATGTTGATCATCCACCCTCCAGTCATCAAACATACCAAATTGCAGCCCTCTAGCATCGGTAGTTTTTATTTTATTTAAGGTTAAAGTTAGTCATGACCGTGCGTCTGGCACCGCTATAGGTGCCAAACATAGTCCACCACCGGGCCGTGGCTGAAAGTTTCATGGGCCGCGGCTTAGAGTTCCATGGGCCGCGGCTGAGAGTTTCATACGGCATCATACGCTGTACAGAAAACTCGATTTTACTGCGGATATCAGCTGATAACGTCACTCATTAAAGAATATAAAAGCAAGCAACTTAGAATGGAAAGGTAGTCAGCTGATTGCAAGAAGAAGAAAGATGCCAAAGGAGAATCAGGTCTTCTATGCAAACAGAAGAAGAGACACATCGCACAGTAAATAAAGATAATAAGAACAGCGAAGAAATTCAAAGGGAGTTTTTAATCAAGTTACGGTCTACGTATTGCTCAGGATATGGAAAGGTTAATAGAAGCAAAAAAGGAATTTCATGGTAGACTGGATACTTAAAATATATTGGCTTGTGTAAAACGAAAGATCCCCACCCCACGCCCCCACTCCCAACAACCCCCTTCTCTTCTCCCACTCCACAGCCAGCCTCAGAGCCACAATACTCATTCTATGGTCCGATACTGATATGTTTATTGCTGTTCAACAATAGTACGTTAATAGCCCCGCCAGGTCCGTTAGGCCTAATTAGACGGCCGCCTAGATTCTTTCTGTCGAAGGCGATTTCCGGAGATGGCCTGAAAAGCCTCCTACTGTACAGAGAGAGAGAGAGAGAGAGAGAGAGAGAGAGAGAGAGAGAGAGAGAGAGAGAGACTCAATGGTCTAATATATTGCTTTATTGTACGTATTGTATAACTTATTTGTTTATGGTCCTCACTGTACTGTCATTGGGTATTATTTCAAGAAGCAAGAAGGCTCCCGAGCCTAACCTGTTCTTGATTACAGACGATAACAAAAATTTCATCACCGAGCCGTAAAAGCATGAACCACCCAGCGGGAAGGGGGCTGTACTTTTGGGGAACAGAGAGCCAGTTACAGGTGGTCCTCTGGAAAACCATTATTCGGTCCTAAGGGTTTGACACTTACGAGGCACAAGGATCCAGAGATAAAGTTTCGCTTGACGGCAGCAATATGACAGTGGTCGAGGAAGCAGAGGGAAATTAAGCTACAGACCGAAATGGCAGAATGGGTAGCAGTCTTAGGAAAGTGATAAGCATGGATTTCATCGGTGCTGTTATACAAATAAGAAGACCATATACGTTAATTTAAAATCACACAGTCTACACGCAAACTCTCCTTATATCTTTATAAGAGTCTTTTATGATAAATGCAGGACATTTGTTTTCCCTTGTATTGTACTGCCAGCTAGTAAGTTATGAAAAGTTTGATGAACTGTAAATCTGTGTTTAAAAAAGCAAATCTTTCGTGTAAAATATGTTTTACCCTGGTTTATAATGAGTGTGTATATATATATATATATATATATATATATATATATATATATATATATATATATATATATATATATATATATATATATATATATATATATATATATATATATATATATATATATATATGTGTGTGTGTGTGTGTGTGTGTGTCATTTGCTTTCTTGCTGGTCCGATTAACGAAGTTAAGCAGTTTTTGATGTGGGCATTACTTGGATGGGTGACCATCACGACATCTCGGACTACGTCAGTACATACCATTATGAAATCTTTTCAGTGATGAAGTTTTTTATTTTGACAGACGTGGTAAATCTGATCATTGATCTGAAATAATGCTTTATTATCAAGAAGTGTAACCTTTTCATACTACCTAATTTGTTTTGATATTTGTAACATAGCTTTTGGTAAAATTGCTAAAAATTAAATTTCTTGAGCCTCAGGAGCTCTGAAGTCTCTGTGTTCACATTCAAGACAAGGCAGCCCTTTGTGAAACTCAGGCGTTTTGGAAAATCTTTAGAGTTCTGTTCAGGTTCATCGCCAAGGAAATGTTAGATAATGATCGCATTTAACGGTTGACATTCATATTAAAATTTCGACAATCTTGATAGAAACTTTTTGTCAAAAAGACAAATTAAAAAACAAACAGACTTGGGTGCATATCGGGAGGCAGCAGCAATATTGTACCCGATGGCAGGAGTCCAGGGTAAAGCTCCCAGCTAGACACGGGTTCCTTGTTTTATGTTTGCTTGTGATACATAACATCAGTACAAAGTGATCCCCCACGTGCGATCGCTCCAAAAGCCACTTAGCCTCTCATCGTTCCAGAGGCAGGTCAGTCGCTTCTTCCGGGGCTGGTTCTTCGCATGAGTTTCCCTTCTTCCCTTTCCTTCTTGTGCTTTCAGACCAGGGTCACATACGAAATTTGGGCTACCTCATTTGGGATGCCTTGACGACTCCAAGTTGGTGATTATTAAATTTTATCAAGACAGTTATTCCGGGATCAGTGTAAATGTTAGGTGATTAGTCTTGCTTTTCA
>NC_089754.1:19627802-19630302 GCF_040412425.1 Macrobrachium rosenbergii
CACTCATATGGTGGTTTCGGTATCAAAG
Organism: Macrobrachium rosenbergii; assembly: GCF_040412425.1. Lineage (NCBI taxonomy): Eukaryota > Metazoa > Arthropoda > Malacostraca > Decapoda > Palaemonidae > Macrobrachium > Macrobrachium rosenbergii. The sequence goes on from NC_089754.1 coordinate 19,627,831, forward strand.
ACAAAAAGAAAAAGAGATTGCAATAATGAGTGCAAGGGTGAACTATACCTAGATTGACCAAAGTTGCCATTATTGTTTCAAAAATAGTCGCATAATGGGATGGACGATGCCAGTCTAAGGCACTCCAGAGCCTCATATTTGGCCCAGGTAGCTCAAAGAAACATTTACTAGAATAGAGCTATTCTTCGAACAGCCATATCTGATGAAATAAAATGAAACAAACAGAAATGGATGGAGACGGGAGGAAATGTTGATGCGGCACCCCGAGGTTCTTGCAGGAGAGGGGATGACAGCCACGCTGGCCACTGATTGGCTAACCGCAGGGCCACGCGTTCGACCACGCCCACGAGGGGATACGTTTTTTCCTCATTGGCAGAGAGACAAGACTCCTCCCGCGCTCCGCCCCTGGATCCGCCCAGTACAAGCAATGGCGTGGAGGTGGAGATTGTCATCAGTTTCCCACACGGCACGGTCCTGTGAACATTGGTCTAACGGGTGAATATTCAGCTCCCTGTTGTGAGAGTTGACAGAAGAGCTTCCAGGGGTTAGTGAGACAGACAGACGGTTTGCCAGGTAGGGGCCTTCTGGCAAAGACAGTCCACTTCACTCGAACGAACCCCCGCTCCAACCTGCGGGGTCATAGTGCAAGGGTCAAAGTCAGTCCACACAAAAGAGGATGACCTCTTCTCTCAACGATCAGATGACAGTGTCGACGACAATGCTGCCGCACTACGAGTCGCCGCTGCCTTCGCTCTACGAACCACAACCGCAGCCGCCAAAGCCGAGACTGATGTTTAAGATGCCCAGGGTGGTTCCGGACCAAAAGGGCAAGTTCGAGTCAGATGAGCTTTTCAGGAGGCTGGCGAGGGAAACGGAGGTAAGGAAGTCCTGCATACACTATAAATTTCCTCTATGATCTTCAGCAATAAATTCCCAGGAGAGAATCCTGATTACAGAATAAAATAGGCTACATAAGGAATGACCTGACTTTTGGGTCTCAAGAAAATTTTAGACAAAAAGATAAGAGACCCTTGAGAAATATTGCTATTATAAATATCCAAATAAATTGTATTTAAATTTGAAGTAAATTTCTGTACAAACTTATGTACACACATATATTATATATAAATATATATATATATATATATATATATATATATATATATATATATATATATATATATATATATATATATATATATATATATATATATATATTAATGGTGTTAGGCTTCAGTAAGAAGGGATGATTTCCATTCCAGATTCTTTTTAACTTCCACAGTACGACAAGCTTTTAAGGAATATGGAATCTATAACATCCCGTCTTCTTGAAGCCTAACAAGAGTAGTATGAATATATTTACACAGTGAAGCTATGTGGTTATTTGGATCTATACACACACACACATATATATATATATATATATATATATTATTTATAACATACAATACATAGAACACACATACATGTATATATATATATATTTATATATATATATATATATATATATATATATATATATATATATATATATATTCTCTACAAAGTTGGTGTTCCGATCAATGAAGTTAAGCAACATCAGGTGTGGTCATGACTTGGATGGGTGACCGCCAAAACTGGCAAAGGCCTTCAGTACAAAAGCTTATTGAACGTCCAATAAGCAGGGTATGGGTTAACAACCGCATCTTGACAGTATATAATATATATATATACATATATATATATTATATACTGTATATATATATATATATATATATATATATATATATATATATATATATATATATATATATATATATATATGTGTGTTTGTGTGTGTGTGTGTGTGCGTGGATACAGATAAATATATATTAACAGATACAGAAGATGGCATTGAACTATAACACTCTCGTTGAAATTAATGCGCAAAATATTCCATGTTTCTCTGGCAATTCTCAAGAAATTTCAAGAGAATTCCTTCTTATACTGTGCATCAAGTATACACTTATTCTTCAGGGTACTGAACGATTTCTTACCAAGAATTTTTTCAAGCGTTGTTTTTCCACAATTACTTTTCGCTTAGTGTTTACTATTAAAATTACTGGAGTAAGTCACGAAATGCTCAGTAAGAAAGGGATACAGAGATGATCTGTTAATACTCCTTGAGATTTTAATGGAAATTGACAGAGATTTACTTGAGGGAAAGAAGAGCTATCTTTTTTTATGAAAGTGACACCTACCACTTGCAATACACATCATTACCATGGACTGATAAATAAGTAGTAAAAACTGATCCTCTTTACTAATTTATGGGTTTAGCATTTAATTCCATTTCAACGAAAACAAATGCTCACTGGACATGATTCGCCATTTTCGATGTGGTCATGTAGGGATGTATCGAAGCTGCTGCTTGTTTTCACTATTTAATTAATATATATATTTTTTTATCGCGCGTTGCTGGTGCAACATTACTTCGAGGTGGCTTTTACACGG
>NC_089754.1:19635302-19640302 GCF_040412425.1 Macrobrachium rosenbergii
ACTATTATTATTATTATTATTATTATTATTATTATTATTATTATTATTATTATTATTATTATTATTATTCAGAAGATGAACCCTATTCATATGGAACAAGCCCACAGGGGCCATTGGCTTGAAATTCAAGCTTCCAAAGAGTACGGTGTCCATTAGGAGGAAGTAAGAGAAGGTAAATGGAAATACAGAAAGAAGAAATCTCACTTACGGAAAAAAAAAAAATAAATCATGTCTTTGAGTGATACGGAAGTCAAGTTATGGGAGGACAATGGCGGGCAGAGTAAATGTTTGGTCAGGGGACGTTGGAAGTGCGTGATTCTTTTGTGAATGTAGAATATACATGGTAGTTATGGGAGTTGGGCTTAGAGAAATAACGGTTGTTTTGTAAACTAACAAACAACAAATACAGATCAAATAACAAATGAGTAAAAAATTAGTGAATTACTTCATTACAAGCAAAGGCTTAACGTGCTGCCGATGAAACCCGTGCGCGAGTCTAGAAAGTGACAGCCAGGAAGGTTGTGGGAAGATATACACAGGAGTTTTATCTTAAATCAGCAACTTCCTTAGAGAAAGCACCTAATTGGTTGTCATTATATGTGTCCAAGTGCTTGTATATTCCTAACGAAAGAAAACTTTTACTTGGGAGTAATGAGACTCGGGTTCAAGCAAAGACCACGTTAATTGTCATAGAAACTAATAATGATGTTATTGAAGTGAACATTAAAATGGCAAGATAATCTTTCAAATATGACAAATATATATATATATATATATATATATATATATATATATATATATATATATATATATATATATATATATATATATATATATATATATATATATAGAGAGAGAGAGAGAGAGAGAGAGAGAGAGAGAGAGAGAGAGAGAGAGAGAGAGAGAGAGAGAGAGAGAGAGAGAGAGAGAGAGAGTAGGGGTTAACACTTGACTATGTAATTTCATGATATAATTACCGTAGATGTTATAAAAGGTAAAAAGTCTTATTATCAGGCTAAATAACCCAGTAATTGCTATAATCACCTTGCCAAAAAAAAAAAAAAAATATATGACATCGAGTTGTTGCCCTTAAGATACCAAAATGTGTAACGTACAAAATAAAGTAATGGAAAATATATCAAGGTAAAATTTTCAAGGAAGATTTATAAGACATAACAAAAGTGTTAAGAGTAAAAAAAAATGAGAAATTCTCATAAGTGGTAGGTTTATAATCCCTAGAATAAAAAAAATGTTCCCGTGTTCATTTATGTGACTTTGTTGTGTGGTAATTCTTTATTTGTTTGTTTTTTATTTTCTTATGTAGAATCGTATCTCATCAACAAGAAAAATAATCATTCCGATTATTTGTTTCAACGTATCTGTTATAAGAAATTAGTTTCATTATGAGCCAGTATTGGAAAAATAAACAAATAAACTATTCTTAACGGCAAAGAAATGTGTGATCGCAATAACAGCTGTTAGGAAAATGATGAAAAGGCCTCGTATAATTGCTTAATTGTCATACCTCGCTCTCATGAATCCTGGAATTCCAAAGTCCTAAAAAGTAGACTCAGTTAATTTGGTGATCTTTAACACAAGGCTCATAGATTCTTTTGTTAATAATAACGCTAGTGACAAATCAGTTCCAAAGTTTTCATGTTACAGGCATTTTCATGTTATAAGGCATTTGGATACAAACAAATGGTGTATGAACTAAGCTATAATAACTAAGCATAACACTTTTACATATCTACATATATAATATATATATGAACAACCCACAAATTATATATATATATATATATATATATATATATATATATATATATATATATATATATATATATATATACATATATACTGTATATACATATAGAGAGAGAGAGAGAGAGAGAGAGAGAGAGAGAGAGAGAGACTTAAAATGTTTTGTATCAGGGAAAAAATGTCCATCACACCTTTTTCTTTTTTTCTGGGAAATTCATATTCCAGGCATGAGGAAAGGGGTCATTTAATGAAATTCTTCCTCCACTGTTAGTCTCTGTAGGTAGTTAATAAAATTTAAAGTCAGTTAAATTTGATAACTCAAATGAGCGTTTTTGAATATCTGTAGGCACTGGCATATCTACGATGTTTGGACTGTGAGTTGACTGTAAGCACAACATCACTAATAATCACTAATAATAATAATAATAATAATAATAATAATAATAATAATAATAATAATAATAATAATGAAATTATGTAACAAATCTTATGAGCAGCCACGGTATGGGGTAATGCAACAATCATAGAAGCGTAAGAACAATGGTCAATACGAAAATCACAACAGCACTATTCACGGGATGCTCTAGGCAAAATGTAAAATGATAAATTAGCTCCATCTCATTACACATTCAAAGCGAATACAGATTCAGTTCAAAGGATAATATGGCCATAATGTTTTTAAAAAAATAAGTTCATTTATGAAGGTACTTGGCAGCAGAAAAAAAACTCTTGTAAAAGTTAATGTAGAGCATAAAAAAATTCTTGTGAAAGTTACTGAATAGGAAAAAAAACTCTTGCCAAAGTTAAAGTAGACCAGAAAAAGACAGTTGTCAGAGTTAAAGTAGAGCAGAAAAAACTCTTGTAAAAGATACTGTTGAGCAGAAAAAAACTCTTGTTAAAGTTTGAGTAACGCAGAAAAACTAGTAAAAGTTACTGTAGAGCAGAAAAAACGCTTGTCAAATTTAAAATATCGCAGGAAAACTTGTAAAAGTTACTGTAGAGCAGAAGAAACTCTTGTCAAAGTTAAAGTAGAGCAGAAAAAGCTCTTGTAAAAGTTACTGTAGAGCAGAAAAAACTCTTGTCCAAATTAAAGTAGAGCAGAAAAACTCTTGTAGAAGTTACTGTTGAGCAGAAAAAACTCTTGTCAAAGATAAAGTAGAGCAGAAAAAACTCTTGTAAAAGTTACTGTAGAGCAGAAAAACTCTTGTCCAAGTTAATGTACAGCAGAAAAAAACTCTTGTAAAAGTTACTATTGAGCAGAAAAAACTCTTCTCAAATTCAGGTAGAGCAGAAAAAACTCTTGTAAAAGTTACTGTTGAGCAGAAAAAACTCTTGTACAAATTAATGTAGAGCACAATGAACTCTTGTCCATGTTAATGTCCAGCAGAAAAAAACACTTGTAAAAGTTATTGTTGAGCAGAAAAAACTCTTGTCAAATTTAAGTAGAGCAGAAAAAACTCTTGTAAAAGTTACTGTTGAGCAGAAAAAACTGTTGTAGAAGTTAATGAAGAGCAGGAAAACTCTTATAAAAGTTAATGTAGAGCGGAAAAACTCTTGTAAAAGTTACTCTTGAGCAAAAAACTCTTATCAAAATTAAAGTAGAGCAGAAAAAAACTTGTTACAGTTAATGTAGAGCAGAAAAAATTCTTGTAGAAGCTACTGTTGAGTAGAAAAAAACTCCTGTAGAAGTTAATGTAAAGCAGAAAACTCTGGTCAAAGTTAAAGAAAACTCGTGTAAGTTAGAGCAAAAGACTCTTCAAAGTTAAAGTAGAGTAGAAAAGACTCTTGTAAAAGTTAATGCAGAGTAGTGAAAGCTCTTGTAAAAGTTAATGTAGAGCAAAAAATCTCTTGTAAAAGTTAATGTAGAGCAGAAAAAACTCTTGTGAAAGTAAATGCAGAGCAGAAAAAACTTGTAAAAATTAATGTAAAGCAGAAAAAACTCTTGTAAAAGTTAATGTAGCATTCTAAAATCTCTGATATTACTCACAAGTAGAAAAAATTAGGGAACCGAATTTGTTGAAGGAAACTGACAAAATTGCCAATATCATGATGTGCACTTAACGTTCAGTTTCACAGATTCTCCGGAGAATTATGAACCAAACTTTCAACTTCCAAAGTTCAGTTTTCTGCTTCTCGAATGTTCATCTTGTCTGAGAACATTTTGCAGTCAATAAACTTAAGTTCAAGTTAATATTTAACTTTCGTTCTCTGATCGTATGGGGCATCAGTGTTATAGAGACTGAAAAAGAAATGAAACCAAAACATTTTGAAAATCTACGTCAAGTCTTCCCTTTTATTTTTCGTATCCTAAATAATTATTCATAATAACACTACTAAAATAATCAAACAAAAGCAATAACCTTCCGATATTGCAAAAGCATAAAAAAGTAAAATTAAACAAACAGCTGAAAAAGAAAGTGGAGGACTTTTAGTAACAAAAGATACAAAAAAAAAAAAAACTTGAACAACTTGCTTGCGTCTGCGCACCGCAAATCCTTTCTCGTATGAAGTCATGCGCGCCGATAATACTATCATTTTTAGCAGACGATTATCAATACGTGAGAGGGTCTTTATTGGTTAAACACGCACGATGACTTTGGGAAAATAGGTGGGAAAACGAAAAGTGAAATTGACCGTGACAATAAAGGCGACGAGTGAACTCTCCCAATTTATATCTCTGGTTGCCAAGAGGAAGCAACGGTATAACCTGCTGGTGTGTCCGCCTTTGGAAATTACGAGGTTCTCGTTGTTGACTTCTTATTTTTTCGAATAATAATGATAATAACAATAACCCTTATCTCAGCTCAGTGCTCAGTCAGAGATATGTAAGTTAGATACAATACAATACACAAAAATTACATTCAAGAGGTAAACAAGTAACAAATGCGCCAAAGTTTCTTCGGCGCAATCGAGGTTTCTGTAAAGCGTATGAAGCTATATGAAACTCTCAGCCGCGGCCCTGTGGTGGCCTGTGTTGCTGACACCTATATTGGTGCCAGATGCACGACCACGACTAACTTTAACCTTAAATAAAATAAAAACTACTGGGGCTAGAAGGCTACAATTTTGATATGTTTCATGATTGGAGGGTGGATGATCAACATACCAATTTGCTGTCCTCTAGCCTCAGTAGTTTTTAAAATCTGAGGGCGCACAGAAAAAGTGCGGACGGACAGACAAAGCCATCCAAATAGTTTTCTTTTACATAAAACTAAAAGTTATAACTATAAACGGTT